>NW_007727301.1:342706-367551 GCF_000696425.1 Galeopterus variegatus
TTTATTTTTTTATTTTTTTATTTTTTTATTTTTTTTTTGAGGGAAAAGAAGGCTTTTATTTTCTTTTTTTTTTTTCGTTAAATTTTTATTTTGTCAATATACACTGTATATGATTATTATGGCCCATCACCGACACCTCCCTCCCTCCTCCCTCTCTCCCCCCCCCCCTAAGAATGTCCTTTCCGTTTGCTTGTTGTAACAACTTCAAAAAGGTATAGTTTTTATTTCTTCCCCCCCCCCCCGGTTTTTTTTTGTGTGTGTAATTATTTTATTTTTTAAATCGAGACATAATTGATTGTTCATATCTGTGGGGTGCAGCATTGAATATCAATTCCTGTGTACAATATGTAATGCTCAAATCAGGATAATTAGTATATTCAACATTATACAATGTAATCAAATTTTTGTGTCCCTTTACCAATTTCTTGCTAACTCCCCTCCTCCTCCCCCTTTCCCACCTCTGGTAACCTCAGTTCTGTTCTCTCCTTTTCAAAGTTCAATGTATTATTGTGATTGTTGTATCTTTCTTTCTTTCCTTTTTACATGATAAATAACTATTAATAGCATCCCCCTTTCATTCTCAAAAGTGCCTGGGGTTGGATGGTAAAGTATATGGTCACCCTCTCTGGGAGCCATGTAGGGGAGGAAGGTTGGGCGATTTCAACATGAGTATGTCGATTTCTAATTAGTCTCTGTGTTTCTAGTTTGGTACTCTACTTTCAACTGTGTCTGATGTCTCCAAGTGCAGAGACCCTGTCTTAGACTGTTTCTGCTGCAATAACAAAATACCCTAAACTGGGTAATTTATAAACAATAGGGGTTTATTTCTCAACTGTTCTGGAGGCCAGGAAGTGCATTGATGTCTGGTGAGGACTTGTTCTCTGCTTCAATGTCGGTGCCTTACTGCTTTGTTTTCACACGGTGCAAGGGGCAAATGCCATGTCTTCACATGGCAGAAGGTAGAAAGGCCAAGAAGGGCCACACAGATTCCCTCAAGCCCTTATGACCTAATCACCACATAACCCTCCACCCCCCTTAATACTTTTGCATTGGGGATTAAGTTTCAATATGAATTTTGGAGGGACACAAACATTCAAACCATAGTAGATCCTCTGTTTATGCTGACAAATAATTATAAATATTCAGTCTTCTGTCTGAGAAGAAAATGTGCAGTTGTCAGACTGTTAGAAGTAAGAGAAGATCTAATAGCTTCTTATTCAGATTTTTAATCAATTTTCCTGATTTTAGTATCTGCATTAAAAGTTTGAGCTACCTGGGCCTGTATGGAGTTCTGTGGTTTAAATGAGGTTGTTTATCAGCATTCCTCCCTGCCAGATTAGGCTCCAACTTTTTCAGTCTGCTCAGTCAGTTACCATTTGTCTATGTCCTTTCTAGTTTCCTAAATGGTGTTTTTGTTATCCCCCATTCCCTTTTTCTTTGTGCATCATTACTCTGTAAAACAAGAATATGTGTATTCTTTACTGTCCTTATAGAGCTTACAGTGGGTTTTAGAGGAAGTGGAGAATTAATGCCTATGTTCCACCCAGCCTCCTTAACTGGAAAATAATACAGTTGTGGTCAATCTTACTGCTTTTCTCTAATTTTCATGAGTGTAAGAAGATGATCATCGTTCCACCTCCTTATCTTTATTTCTGTAAAGACATTTTCAATTCCTCCCCTTAGTTTTCCACTCAGTGTCAAATGATCACTTCCTTTAAGTTTCCTTCACACATCCAATTTTCCAATTCATTAACTCTCCTTATAACTCTTTTGTGAACTTTATGAGTTCTCTTTAGTTTCTAAGTTGTAGGATCTAGAAACAGCAAGGTATCTTTGCATTATTTATTTTGAGGGAGGAATACATTCTAAGAAAAGTATAAGGAAGTAGCTAATGGGAGATAAATGACTATTTAATAAATGACAAAACTACTCCCCAGCAAGCTTAAGAAGTTTGCCCAAAGTTACATAACTACAAAGTATATACCTGGCAGTTGTGCTGAGAGGTATTAGATACCAAAGTTCAGTCTCTTCATTGTACCATAAAATTCATTGGATTAAAAACTGTGTATTAATAGAATGCAGAAGATGAGACTCATAAAAGGTGATAGGCTTATAACTGAATACTATGTAACTAATTAAAAAGCACATATTTTCATCTCATTGTTTTTTTTTTCAAAAACATCATAAGGCAGGCAGTCGTTAGTATACTTCGTAAGAAGAAACAAAGTTCAGAAATGTATAAGTGAATAGTTCAAGGGTACAGAGACAGTAAGTTTTAGAGACCAGTTTGAAACCCAGGTTGTTTGACTGAGATGTTATTCTAACCTCACAATAGTCTATACCTCATAAATCAGATATGATTATGTTCAGTTTGGGACACAAAAAAATGACTTACCTTAAAGGTCTAAACTGCACTTGAGCATATATGATTAACTGGTACTTTCCTTTTCCACATCCCATATTGTCAGGCCTAACATACAGATCTTCAAAGAAAAAAAATCAATCCAGGTGTTCCTTAAGGTCAAGTTTTAGATAGAATCCCTTAATGAAAGATACATAAAGATAAGAATAACTTAATCTGGCCATGTACATATTTCCAAAATCTATAGGGAATGTAAATGCTATAAGAATAATGTAATTGCTAGATAGTTAAACAGCACAGCTATGTCTATCAGGAAATAAAAAATGTTAAGTCACATCTGCTAGTGTTTTTTAATAGAGAAAAATAATATAAAGTATAAGGGACGTTTGGAAATGTTGTCTAGATGGGAAAGATGATGAATTTGTGAACAGTAAAGGGTCTCTGAGTTATCTCTACTTGAGAACTTAGAACTCACCAGATTTTTAAGGTTTCTTTTATATAAAATCTCACTACCCTCAACAAAATCAGCCGTCACTGATTAATCTATGGTTAGTACATGATGGGGAGATTAGAGAGGTTATAACCCTCTCCAGTAGTTGCTTCTTGGCAAGCAACTTACTTTAGTAGCTCTTCTCTCTCTTTAAATGGTGAGCATGCAACTTCTGAGCCATACTGCTTTATTCATAACCCCCAGCAAAAAAAAAAAAAAGGATATATGTTGATTTCTAGATGATTTGCATTTGAAACAATGGGGGTATTTTTCACATAAGCAGCCCCAGCACAACTCAGTTCCCTGAGCCAAAGGCAGACATAGTCTAACATCAGGGCATTCTAATTTCGAGTTGACTATATAATACATACCATTATGTTAATAGGCAAACTCTAATATTGCTATTCATTAGTTAAAACTTGTCTGTTTCGGGCCGGCCTGGTGGCGCACTGGAGAGTGCGCCGCTTGGGAGCACGGCAGCGCTCCCGCCGAGGGTTCGGATCCCATGCGGAGACCGGTTCCTGCTCACTGGCTGAGCGCAGTGCGGGCGCAACACTGAGGGTTGCAATCCCGTTGCCGCTCAGTAAAAAAAAAAAAAAAAAAAAAAACTTGTCTGTTTTGTTTAATCCTAGGGAAACTAGTTGATTTTTATGTCAATTACATTTTTGCTTAATTCAATTCAGCCAACACTTACTGTATTTCTTCCTTCTGTAAGACATAAACATATTCTTACCTTCAATGGTTATATACTTTAGCAGGTTACGTACTACAAATGGCTGTAAGAAAAAAGAAAAAAGAAAACATCAGATAAAGTCAAAAGATTAGCTTATGGTATATCAGAATGTCCTCTTCAATTGTTTTCCTCATGTCACTAGACAATATAGATGTTAAAACATTTTAAAGTTATATCAGACCCGGTTTATTTACTACATGGCCTGTATACAAGAGAGAAGGGTCAGCAATGGGAACTAGGTTGCTTAGTTCATAAGGAACTTGTGAAGGGCAACATATCCCAGTGTCCTCTTACCCTGCAGATATTTCAAGCCTTCTCCAGCCTCATTCTTATAACTAAAACATTAACCACATTGCATAACATGTTCCAGAAAATATATTGATTCTTCAAGTGCTAACTATTCTGCAATTTATTGCCTAAGAGAGCAGGGATCTGTATGCTCAGGTTAAAGCAACCATGGAAACTCAAATATCACATTTCAGGAACATGTGCTGAAATCTGTGTCCTGCTGTTCATTTTTGGATACTGACTCATTCAGTCTTTTCTTACTAACCTAGAAGTTTTGTTTTAGAACTATATATTATTACACAGCCCATAAGGCTTTTCCTTCTTTTTTCTAAATAATACTAATTTTTAACCACACGAACTAACCATGGACAAATTGATCTGCAGATAGAAGGAAAGAAAGAAAACACATATTTATTGCTCATTTCCTGTGGAGCAGGTCTTGACAAGTTAATTTCATAAGGGGGAAGCAGTGAGGTTTCATGCAAAAAGTGAAAGATGAGATAGGTGCAGGGAGGTGCTATGTACCCTGGCATAGCAAAGTGATGGATGTGAGAGCAGAAAGACACATTTGGAAACAGTTTTTAGTACATGCACTCTAGGTCTTCCGTTTGTCTCCCCAGATCCATTCTCCACTGTCCAGCTCCCTTGCCCTCTGGCATCCCGTCGGGTTTTTCCAACTTGGAGCCCCATTGGTAGGAAAGCAGAGGAGAGAAGAAGAGAAAAGTGGGGTTGAACCATAAACCAGTAGTCCTCAAATCTCAGAACTCCCTGTCTTTGAGTTCAGCAATCCCCTTCATACCTCGTGAAAATAACTAGTGTTTTTCTGTCACTAGCTTGGATTTGAACCAGACTTTGTGGTTTCCCTATGCCTGGCTACACCTTTATAAACAGTTCCTTTGTTAAACTCTCTTCAAATTAACCAACCTAGCTGTGTCATCTGTTTCCTACAGGGAATGTGATTGAATCTCAACCCAGTGGTGCCTTTTCAATCTTTTCCTTTGTTTCTAACGTCCATTCCAAATTTTTAATAGTATATTTATCTTCTTCCAAATTTTTCATATTTCTAATTTGTTTCTACTTATTTCCCCTACTAAATGATTGGATTGTATTATACACTATTCTGTCCTGATGGGTTTGTTGGTTGATTGAGCTGAGTTGGAAACTCAATGTGCAATAGTACTGCTTTATTCATGTTGTGCTCTTTTACCTGCCTGTAATCCTGCCAGCTGGGCCAATTGTTGAACTAGGGTTGGTTTTGGAGCTCACAGACCCCTGAAGCCCATTGTCCAGACTGGGTCACAAACCCTTCACATTCCAGGCTGGGTCTCCAGACCCCTCACATGCAGGTCTGTGAGCTGGGTAACCAGCCCAAAGGTCCTTGGAACCATAGGTCTGAGAGCATGGCCTCATGCAGCGGACACCTGAGGCAGTCACCAGCCAAGGTAGTGGCACTGCACATGTGCACTTACTCAACCCACACACAACTTATTTACAAAGAATGCGCCACATCACCCCCAACCAGAACCAAGGTGAGGGGGCCTGATTAAACTATTCTATTTTCCCAACAATTCACCACAACACAAACACAAGAAAAAGTTCTGAACACTCATAAGTGTTCATAATTGGTTGATTGTTTGATATTTAATGATGAGTATTCCTTTTAGATTGGTCCCCACCTTTATCTCCATTTGCAAATTCTCCATCACTGTACTCAGTTTTTTAATGAAAAGCTTAAGATGCCAATAACTTATGCTAATCTTGAATTTTTGTTATAATGAAGAGTAATCAGGTCTGAAGATCTCTGGGGCTTTGTATACAATGTACACTCTTTTATTAATTAGATACATGACTATTAGAAGTCCCTCTTGAACTTCAGCTTGCTTGTTCTATTACATAAAGAAGTTTTTTGTTCTATAAGCTTGTGTGGTCTATGGGCTCGAATGGTGGTGGATTTTAGGGTAACTTAAAAGACTTCCACCAGTTTCTCTCAATGTAAAACAACACATACCATATAAGAGGTGGTTATTTTAATGTTAATGAAATGCTCTTCTGTTGTTCAGAACTGGACAAGCCTCATTTCTATACATAGGTTACTCTGCATGGATAGATGCTGATTACTTTAAATAGCACTAACATCTGATTAACAATATCATTTGATTTTTACTAATCTCTTGGTTTGCTGGATCCATTTTCCTTTTTTGGGTTTCTGACTAAATGCAGCACACAGTGGGGGCATTGGAGCAGCTGACTGGTTTACTGATTTGGATAGATTTCCGAAACCTAAAAACAGTAGTGTGTTACTTCTCCTAGGGTAGGAACCTGCTGGGTGAGACTTGCTCATTTTCCTGGATTGATTGATTGATTGATTACTCTGTACAAAGTAGTTGGTTGTGTTATCACCCAGCGTGACTGAGCTGTGCAGGGGTGTTGGCAGTGATACTGCCTTCCTATGGAAAGTGAGAATGCTTTGGATAAAGAAACAAGCACACGGAGCCAGCCTTTTAAAAATCAAGCTGCTTTTTATTACACCACCATTCGTTTCTTTTTTTTTAAGATACATTTTATCTTGTTCAAAGCTTGATACTTTTAAATTCCTCCTCTACTTCTTGATACAGGTACTCCAAAGAAGCTGCCCTTTTGTCTTTTCTAAAACCATCTTTCAATTTGGTATCTTTGGTAATATCAAGCTACTCTACTTCTTGTGGTGAGGAAAGAAATTGTATTAGCTGCCTGAAATCAAGATTGCTAAGGTGGAATGACTGCTTGGAACAGCCCAGTCTAGAGAATCAAGGCATTCCTTCCCACCTGACCCAGACATCCAATAAGCAGCACACTGGGACTTAGCAGAGCTGTTGAACCTGTGTGTTAGCTTAAGAGTTATGGAAAAGAAGAGACGATTTTTCACATGATGTGCTGTGAAGCTGTCTCTTCCACCCTACCCTCAGCTTTTCCAGGGTATGATGAAGAGTAAAGAAATACCAACAGGGGAAAAATAGCTGTAGTGCCCCTGATGTTCTCTCTTACAACCTCACCTGTCTAGAACAATAGTTTTGCCTGGAATGTGACATGCTACCTGGCATATAAAAATGAATACAGAAAAGAATCCAAAGGGATTAAAAGGTCAATGGATTATCCATTAAGCAACCGAGTCTCACTATGCCTGAGTTCGTCTAGGTCATGATTTATGGCCTGGGATAAATGAACCGAGATATGTTAGTTTCCTTTGGGGTCGTAACCTTTAATATCTCTATTATGCCAGATCTTTGGGCCCTAGTCACTACTGTGTGTCTTTTTACCAGTTGACAGTTTTTTAAAAGTACATTTAAGCACCACCTATCTCAGATCATTTTTGCTTGTAAAAGCACAGGGCTTTCTAAAACAACTTGAGGAATATAATTCAGTAAACAAGGGAAAACAATCCATTTGCATTGGGCTTCTCCCATGTGGCAGGTATACAAATAGCCTGTTGATTGGAAAACTGCTGGGGGGAAAATGCCACGTTTTGTTGAGCTTCCAGGAAACAGTACAGTGTTGTAATTTACATTACCTATTTAGTTTGCAATGGGTTAATTTCACCCTGGTATCAAACTCAAGAAAATAAGCAGATTCCTTTGCACACCAAGCACAAAGTAGCTTTACTTCAGCTGTTTTAACGTTCTGAAATGTTCTCACACTCAGATGTCATAAAGCCTTGGTTTTCTACTTGGGAAATGAAAAATGTGATGGAGTCAGGTGCTGAGTATATTCTATTTGTCAGCCTGGGATGATGAAAGCTTCATTAATAACCAACAGTCCACTAAAGCAAAGCCAAAATGGTTAAAAGCAATTTTAGGTAAAGAAGCCTTGCCCTTCTCCAAGAGTGTGCATTTTGGGGAAAATTCTATCCCACAGAGCATGTGGAATTTTCAATGCTTTTCTCAGTAGCAGCTGTTTCAAACAGCCTTACACCCAAAATTCTTCGGCATTGTTTCTCAGGAGTAGATGGTCTTGAAGCAAAGGGAGTTAGTTATACAAATTTCTAAAGAGAAGTGTTATGGTCCCCAGGATAACCACCTAAGAGCACAACTCATAAATGTGATTTCTGTCACTTGAGCAATTCCGACCTTTGGGTATATCAAAAGGATGCTTTTGGTTTTAGGTAATTAATCCATTTTATTCAGGTTTGACTATTGTATTTATATTTGCCCAGATGTTGTGTGACCTAAGGTTTGTAGTAGTTCAGGAACTTGAAAACATTCTCCTCCACTCCCCCCAAAAGTTAATGTAAATCAAATTCAGGACTGATCTTGAGACCAGTACTTTCCAACTGTGGAACATGGGGGTGGAGGGCAGTTGTGTACTTATTTTAATGCATTTCTTATTTTATGTACAAACTAGGCATTATATACCATCTAAATAAGTCATATATGCCTCCCATGCATTTTAATCTTTTTTCACATGAAGATGCTGTCAAATGCATCAAATATTAATGTAAAGATTTAAAAAATTTATAGTAACTTCTTTTATTATATATTTTTGCAGTAAATGGACACTGGTGAATGTCTCATGAGATTGTACTTTTTTAAATACTGTGGAAACTGTGTGGTCCTTGTAGAAACAGAGTAAATTGACACTTAACTCAGCTGTTAATATAAAAGTTGAGGCTTGGAAGCATGGTCATTTTTAGAAACTCTTCATAGAATGAGTTTAGGAAAATTAAAATTACCTTATGTGCTATCTGAGATGGTGGATCTTTATTCTAAAACTGCCCGCCAACATTATTTTGCCTCTTGTGGGGTGCAGTGTTTCATATTTCCTCCAAAACTTGAACAAACATAAACTAACATTTGCCTCACAGTGATCTTGTGAGGTAGGAGAATCTTAGAATCATACACTAAAAGAGCTAAGAGAGATCTTAGCCATTTTGGAAATTAACCCTTTCATTTCACAAATGTGGAACTGTGATTTGGGTGAGAAACATGGCAAATCTTTGTGTCGAGTATCTATTTCATGGTGAGGCTCGGAAAGGAAACCCGTCCTCTTTATTCCATGGTCAAGGCTTTCAGCCTGTTATTGCACTGGCTTTTATAAAATGAAATGCAGATTAGCCTAAAATATCCTGGGCAAAAGTGTGGTAATTTTAGAATGTTGTCAAACTCACAATTTGAGTGAACTTGAACTTATATAAAATGTTGTTCAGAAATACCAGGTTTAAATACCTATAGTTGACTCAGAGTGACAGGAGCTACTCAGAGCAGCTTTGCTCAATGAAAATTGAAATTCTAATGGGAAAGATAATTAAAGGAAGTGAAAAGGATTCAGTTTTCTGTGGTCCCTTTTATTCATTTTAATGATCATAAAGTACCTCAGACCCATCTAACAATCTGATATTTTACTTCCTGAGGAGTTGGAAAGCCAACATTGAGAGCAAGAGAAATCTTCAGGTTTGTTCTGTTGGGGCTGTCATAGTTGGTCTATAGGAGGGACTATTACACTTACCAACCTTATAAGATTTTTATTAAGAAATAGCCATATGAGTAATAATCTTGACTGTTTTGCCCAAAAGAACATTTTGGTGAGTTCAAAACTTATTAAATGGAACGTTTTTTTTTTTTTTTGCTTTTTAGATTTTAATAATAGAAACAATATAATGTTACAAAAACATAAAGACAGTAGAGAAATATTATCCATAATCCTTGACCAAGAGGGCCTTAATGTTTCCTTTAGCTTGCCTGAACTTCGAAAAGTTTTCCTCTTGACTATAAGATCCTGACCCCCTCTTCTTAGAGCATTTTCTTTGGTAAACCTGTAATTATACATTTTTTTATGTCTCTTTGGGATGTAAATATTCTCCTAACCTCTTGACAGTTTTACCACCCAGGAATGCATTTCCAAGGATCTGAGAGCCACCTCTTTGAAATGTAGTCATCAAGAAAGATAGGGCTCCTATCTACCAGTTTCTGTGGAAATTGTCTAACTTCAACAAGCACCAATTAGCAAACATGTGTGGTCTAATTACACTGACCAAACTTCCTCTCCCCTAGCACTTTGTCCTAGATCACCCCAACACTTAAAAACTCTCCTCCAAACTCTCACATCTTTTGTTTCAACAGTGTTGAGGTTATTCTCTCTCTCCTACTTCAAAATGTCTTGAATAAAGTCTTCCCCTCCTGTTGAACTCCATCTCATACAATTTTTCTTAGACATCCTACAAACCTAAAAGAAAGATTATTCTTAATTCTTCATATTCCTGTTCAATCTTTTCACATATAAACACATGGCATGCGTACACTCAAAGTATGTCTACATCTTTTTTCATTTATCAAAAGCATTGTCTGTATTGCTATATAGTGGTCATAAATATCACATGTTACCCTATAAACATAATGCTTGTATTATCTTATATTTTTTTGCTGCTTGAGAAAAATGTTAGCTAAACATCATAACAGCACACAATTACAATGTTTGTTCAAATGCTCAGCCCTTATCATTGTATGGTAAGTCCACAAGAGTGTATTCATTATTGTGTTATTTTGGTAATATTAAGGCCATGAAAATTAAACTCAGCTGTAGTAAGGAGGCAGGGCATGATAATTAATACTCATTTTTGTCAGTCAATTCTGGTAGGTTGGCTCCAAATTAGTCCAGGCTGTTTCACAATCCTTAATTGCTCCCTACAAAATGTGAACATGCACATTTGGCCATATATTATTGAGGATATTGTTTCCAAAAATACTTTTGTTAGGCTGTGAGTGCTAAATGGCTTGGAATAATACAAAAGGAGAAATAAGTGATAAGCAAGGGAAAACAGGACACATATTTTAATGTTAATGGGCAAACACTTTTTATACAGAGATATATCAGGACAACACAAGTAGAGGGACAAAGAACGGTAAATTATGGGAGAAAGAAATGTAGGATAATCCAAGTCTCGGGGGTAAGTGCTGACAGGGAGCTGCACAAAAAAGAATTAGATGTTGGTGATGAGGTTTAGAAGAAAATTCATGTTGTGTCATATTTCACTTGTATCCTTCTTTGTTGTGGATCATGAAACAAAACCTCCTCCTTAATGATGGTGCTGAAATATCCTTAAGACATTTTAAAAGTGAAGGTGATAATATGTTAATCTCTGTTCCAAAGGCAACTGAAACACTTTTGTAAAATAAATACTAAATAATTTTAAGAGGTTTTTTTTATTGTTTGGTTCCTTATTTTTGGTTGTGTCTAAGGTAAAAATAAGGATTGATAGATATATTAGAGGTGAATAAAAGTTAGCAATTTTTTTCAGCCAAATGCTATAAAAATCAAATGAAATCAAATTCCCTATAAATGTCAACAGAGGAATATAGGAAAGGCTGTTGAATATTTTTTAGAAATTGCTGAACTGTGAACACTGACATTTGAGTTGTAAAATCAGATTTTGTTTAAAAAACAATGCATTCTAAGCTTCTTCTGTCTTTAGAATTACTAAAATAAGAGTGATGACTGATTGTTGAACTGAAAACAGACTGGCTTGCATTTTGAGCCACGTCAAGTTTAATTTAGCAGAGATATTAATTTGAGGTGGTTTTATGTTAATAGTTATGGGGAAACATTGTTGGGACTGGAACACTCAGCCAGATATACAGAGCACGTGCCCTGTGATTTTATGCAAGCTAAATATGGAATCAGGCAAACTAAAAAGATGCCAAGTCATCACAAGCCAGTGATTCTTGTCTCCTTGTCTCTGTATCGCAGAAAGTCTGAACCATCAGATTTCTCTAAATCAATCTTTTCTAATTATTTTAACAAGACTAACTTTCTATTGTGTCAAGGAAAATTTTATTTCAAATATGTATGATCTTTACAAAGTGCCACAAAGTAGTGTCAAAAGGCAGATTGGTGTGACCCTGTTCTCTCTGCTGAGATTGTGTCACAGATTTTGTATATTCTCAAAGTCAGTAGTGTCCCAAACTTTGTCATTCTTATTGCCTGTTTGAGCATTCTTCTAAATCAGATAGAGAACAATTCCGTTTTGCTGATTCTACTCACTGTTGTGAAGTAACTATTCAGGTAATTCTGGAACTTATTAAAAATAAAAACTTTCTATATGCCAGATACTATTCTATGCACTCAAGATTTAAGTGTGAGCAATGGAAAGTTTACATTATTTTTAAGTGTATCTGGAGCAGATAGCTAGGGACAATAAATGCAAAATATGTTAGGTGGTAATAAGTGTCATGAAGACAAAAATATAAAGCAGGATAAAGGGAATAGTAGTGATGGAGCCAGGGAGCTATTTTATATGGATCACAGAAAGCATTTTTGATAAAGAGACCTTTGAAAAGAGGCTGGATGGAAGCACGTGAAAGAGTGTTCTGAGGATAGAACATTCTATGCAGGTGGAGCAGCAAGTGCAAAGGCCCAGTGGTGAGAACATGATAGGGCTATTTAAAGAACAGAGAGGAGCCTGGCATGGATCTAATGTGTGAGCTGGGAAGCCAGTAAGGGCAAAGGCATTTTAAGAGGTAGTAGGATGCTATAAGTCATGATGAGTTATCTGCATTTCACTCTGAATATGCTAAGGTGGCATAAGTGCATTTTGAATAGAGGGATGATTTGATCTGAGTTAGATTTTAGAAGAATACTCTGACATCTATATGTCAAATAAAACCTAGGCAAAAGAAAGGAGTGTGGTTAGAAGTCTCTTGTAAGAATCCATGCATGCAAAGACAGTATCTTGGACAAGGGACTTAGCACTGGCAACAGTGAGAAGTGGGCAGGTTCAGAATATACTTTAAATGTAAAATCAATAGTATTTGCTGCTGTCTTGGAAATGGCATGTAAGAAAGATGAGTAAGGGCCGACCTCATGGCTCACTCGGGAGAGCGCGGCACTTGGAGCGCAGCGGCGCTCCCAACGCAGGTTCGGATCCTATATAGGGATGGCCGGTGCGCTCACTAGCTGAGTGTGGTGCAGGCGACACCAAGCCAAGGGTTCTGCTCCCCTTACTGGCCACAAAAAATAAGTAAATAAATAAATAAGAAAGATGAGTAAAAGCTACCTCAAGGTTGTGGTCTGTTGGGATGGAATTGCCAGTAAAGGAGATGGAGAAGATTGCATTTTGGATTGGAAGATGAGAAGTATTAAATGTATTTTTGGGAAGCTTTAATTTTAAGGTAAGTATTAGACTTTTAGTTGCAGTTAGTGAATAAAAAGTCTGTAGTGCAGGGGAGAGATTGAGATTGAGATATAAATTTGGTCATTAGCACATGGATGGAATTTACAGCTGTGCTATTGAATGAAAACACCTAAGGAGTACTATAAGATAGAGCTGAGAAGAGATTGTGGGTGGATCTGGGGTACTGTATAAAATACAGAGTAGGACAATGGGGCAGACCCAGCAAAGACTACTGAGAAGGAAGGACATTTGTGATAGGAGGATAATCAACAGAGAGGACCATCCTGCTAACCAAGTGAAGAACACATTTCAAGGAGGAGGGATGAATCAGTTCTGCCAAGAGTTGCAAATAGGTCAAGTAAACTGAGGACTGGGAAGTGACCATTAGACAGTTTAAAACAGAGGTCAATGGTGATTTGTCAAGAGAAGTTTCTGTGTAAGCACATAGTCAAGGCCTGTTAGGGGTAGGGCCAAGAGAATGGAGATAAAGGCCCGTTTAACTGTTAGTATAGCCAATTCTTTCTAAGAGGTTGCAATAAGAAGAACTAAATGCTATAGATATTGGTGAGGAAGGTAGGGCAAGACAGGTTGTGTCTTTTTGTTAAGATACTTGTATGAAAAGAGGGATAATTTATTAAGGAAGATAAGCCTGTTTAGCTTAGGAAACACTTGATAAGAATCTACTCTGTTCTGGACTCTATTATTTTTGCCACTCCCTCCTTTCCCTTCTCCTTTAGGTAAGTGGTTCTTTTTGAAGGGATATATCCAGCCTGAATGAAGTGCATCCTAGCCGTCCATCTCTCCATGACTCTGAAATGTCTTTTGACAATGAGTTGGGCAACAAGAGTGCAAAGAGCTTCCTGCCAAGCAGAAAATATGCCTCATGCACTGTAGTACCATGTCCCTTGGACTCAAAATGGGCCAGCTTGGAACTTCAAGTTGATTAAATTGGAATCAAACAGACTCATAATTCTGCACAGCAGCTTTCTGCACAATGGAGTTAAATTTACTACAACTCAGCCATGGGTAGCATGTGCCATATAACTTTGCCACCCGTACCTCTTTGAGTTTTGATTTACTGGAAAGTGTTTTGCTGTTGACTGAAATGCAAACAAATGTTCCCTTCTAAGAAGGGAGCATAATGAAGGCACTTTTCCCTCCTTCTCATGAAGGAACTATCGCTTTTTCAAACTTTAGTACCACTTCTGAGACAATTAAGATAATTTGGCCATTTAAGTACTAACAGCCACAGCAGTCTTAGAACCACTTAGTTTTTTAGTACTAAAATGCAGTAAAAAGACATTATTGCTTATTGGAATTTGAATGTCTTTTTGGGGGGCTTGAACTAAAAAGAGCATGGAAGTTGACTTTGTGTTTGTTCTTAAGTAGACATTGAAAAGCAAGGAGAAAGAACAACAGTTAATTAAAATTCATCTCAATTACTCTGATTTTGGAAACACTTTGGTGGTATCTTGAAAACACTGTTTTGACTTGGACAGAGAGTCGTGTAGACAACTTGGGAAGGACTTTTAGGTAGAAGTAGAACATTGAAGCCAAGGTAAAGGAGAGGCCTCTAATCCTATCAAATTAAGAGCTTTCTTTCCAAAGATGAAAAACCCATTGTATTCATTTTGTGGTTGTCATGAAGCCACTAATAACTCAGATTCACATCATAAAGCTCTTTAATAATGTAGGTAGTCTGCTGGAAGCCAACTGTGTTCGCACTTCAGCTGTAATGAATCTTGTAATAGAAAAGCCAGGAGGGGAGGCCTACTTTCACCCTGCAGGGTGGGAAAATGTCCAAATTTGCAATGAGTGGAATTTTCAAGGTTGAGATCTTTGGGGAATGAACATTTTGAAAAGGTGCTTCTGGTAATTCAATATCACTCTCCTAGAATAAGACATGAAGGAGTGTCCCAGGGTGATGGCAACTTTAGAGGTAGTAGCCCTCTAATGCTAGGGCTTAATGCTAGCTTTGCCATTCATTAATTAAGGAAACCCTTTGAGCCTCCTTTTCTTCTCGGTAAAATGTGGGCAAAGATAACAAAAATAACAATGACAATAGCAAACTCATGTAAGACTATAGTCAGCACTAGTCTAAATTGGAAGCATTTAGGTAACTAACAATCCTGTGTTGCCTAAATAGTTATGTGTTTTATGTTAGGTAACAATTCTCAACAACTTAGGTAGGTGGATATTAATTTTGGAAAGACAACCTGCCCAAAGTGTCAGAATGAGCAGGATACACATATTGGACTTTAAACCAGGCAGTGTGACTCTGAAGTTCATTCCTTTGACCATTGCATGTTTCTATTGGAGGTCTGTGAGAACTAAATGAGATGATATAGGACAACTTCCTGGCATATCATAGGTATTTCATAAATGTTAAATATTACCATGGATGGAGAAAAATCTTGAGCCAGTCACCTGTGTTTCTCTACCTGACTCCCTGTGCCTACCATATGCTAGCTCAGAGAGCCAACCTCTCCCTTGTAGTGAAGTTCTATGTTCAGAAGTCCCATTACCTTTCATCTGCAACCAAAATTTGGCAGGCCAATACAGTAAGAAAGAACTGTTAAAACCTAGGAAGCAAAATCAAGAAACATAAGATCACTGTCTAAGAATTATAGCTAAAAAATGTGAAATCCAAACTAGGGAGAAAAGTTTGTAATTTAAACAGTGTCAGACCTTCTCCCCCGCTGTGTTTTGTTTGTTTGTTCATTTGGTTTTGCCCTGGATACAATTCCTATCTTCATTGGTCACTGCCCTTTGGCTTTGTAATTCTATTCAAAACCTTCCCTGGTATTTTAGCACCGGTAGCCATGTTAGCCTCTTAGCTGGCTGCAGTCTACTCTTTGTTTCACTTTCTTTGACTTCATCTGAAATTGCTGTCACTTGTTGAACTTTTAGAAAAACGGCCCCCACAACCAGTAAAATCGCACTTTACTTCTGCTACTTCTGGAATAAAGGATACTGCTTCTTTATTTGTTTATATTCAGGTTTACAAGTTTCCAGGTAGTTAAGGACATTAATTGCTTAGCTTAAAGGTATTATTTTTTTTTTTATATATTTTCCTTTTTCCTTTTCTTTCTTTTTCTTTTTTAAAATATAATATAGAGAAAGGCTTCTTGACACTAACATGCTGGCACAAAATGAAGGTCGCTAAACTCCCCAAATCACCCAATTTAGTCTTGTTAGTGAAAATTAGCCATTCT
Organism: Galeopterus variegatus; assembly: GCF_000696425.1. Lineage (NCBI taxonomy): Eukaryota > Metazoa > Chordata > Mammalia > Dermoptera > Cynocephalidae > Galeopterus > Galeopterus variegatus. Next base: position 358,934 of record NW_007727301.1, read on the forward strand.
CTTCTCATGACCTGACTATAAACTGAGTGAATCTAAGTAAATTAGAGTCTGTTTTAGCTTGGTATACAGGCAAATTTATAGGGGTCATTGCTTACTAGAGATATACTAGGAAATGTGATTTTTAACCATGGATTTTATTGTGGTCTTAGGCCAATCATTTAAAATTCCTGAGCTTTATATCCTCTTTCATAAAATAGAGACATTAATGCCTACTTCACAGTACTGTTGTGATGCTGAGGCATGATATATGTAAGCCACCGAAGTTTAGAGTTCAATAGTCAGCAGTCCAGCCCTAGTAAAGCAGCTCTCGAAATTCTTTCAGAAACCCTAACTTCTTCTAGCTGACTGCTCCGTCAACCCTAGGCTATGTTTCTAATCCCTGTTACCTATAATGACTGCTAGACTCCAGCTATCACATCCACCTTCCAGGTAGCAGTATGGAGAAAGGAATTAAGACAGACAGGTCCCCACTGAATTTTAAGGCAGTTTTACAGAAGTCACTGGTAAGTTATATGGGCACCCATAGCTGTGAGGAGATGAGGGGAATATCATTCATTTGGATAGCAAAGGGCCTAGCTATTGAAGAAGAGAATAGTTATTAATAATCAGCTAGAGTGTCTGCCACAGATATCGATTATACATATGATTTTATCTTTTAACTTAACCGGGGGGGGGAATGAAAATCTTTATCAAAATGTGTGTTTCTATTACAATGTTTTATTTTTTAGTTTAAACAAGATAACGGATATGGAAACTGTTAAAAGGAATAAAATGGCTAGATAATTGTAAAGAGAAATGTTTTTGTTTCCTTTTCTACTGTACAGTGAGTAGTTTTGTGATTGTCTGTGTATCAGTATATTAAAGACACATTGAATCATGACCTAAAAGATAATTTTACATAAGAGGGTCAGAGATGTTTAAGAAACATAACTAAGCGGAACATCAAAGAGATTTGAGGTAAACTGTAATGGCTGGAAGTAGGTGCTGTTTAGTCTAGCAGAGGGTCATAATTTTTGATAGAGTATGATTTTACACTCTGAAAATATGGACAGATCTATTTTGTTTTTTCACAAGTCTGACCATTGAACCCATTCAGTATTGCTTATGAGACAAACTGAGATAATTAGATGTGTATGTAATGAGAGATAGCATTAAATAAACATAATGCATTGATATTTTATTAATGGCTATTAAGATATACAGAATAGCATATGATATAGCTGGTATAACTTGTTCCCATAATTGGAATCAGCAAGCTATATAATAGTTTGTCCCAATACTAAATACAATTACTAATACTTTAGTATTAGTATTAGTTTTAGTATTGGGGACTAATACTAAATTGCTACCTACCAAGGTGATTTTCAAGTCAGAGATGAAATAATAAATAGAGAGATAGATGCATAGCACTATCACCTTGTGCATAATCAATAAATTATATTATTTATATGATGTTTAATAATTGGTAATTCCTATTGTTTCTTTGTTCTTTGCTCTGAACTTATCCAATAAAAGTACAGCATATCTGAGTTCTTAACAGTTGAGATATCTAATTGTCCAGATCTTTCTGCATTTTCTAGACACCATATTTCTCTTGTTAATCCTCCAATTTCCTCCACAGATGGCTGAGCTGACCCACTGCATGCCTGTAGAATAAATGGGTGTGATTATCTCATGAAATATTGCAAAGGAAAGAGGAAAATGCATATAAAGGAAACTAGAGTATATTAGAAAGTGCATGAAAAATGTAGACTTGGGCTAAAAAAGTGGTTATACTCTGGAGATGATAATGCAATATATAAGGTTATAGGTACGGCTAAGGAAAAAAAATCAAAACTAAAAACTCAAAGTGATGTCCTTATTTTTATTTTAGTGCCGTATCGACCTAAAAGTCTCATAATCTTAAGTGGAATGGGTCGCAAAATAGGCAAAATGCTACATCTTAGAGAGTTCAATCAGAGTGATTTCTTAGAATGATGTTATTATGCTTAAACAATTCAGGAGAAATTTAGCCAGAGAAAGTGATGATTTTGAGGCACATTTAAACAATTCTTTCTTTATTAGCCAAATGTGGGCATTGATATACAGAACCAAAACAAAAGTTTACAATGGATGTGAATAAGGAATATTTGGGGAATTTGTGCTGCCAGTGAAGAGGTTCATTCTTTTGTTCACTGACTGTGACCACACTGAGCACAATAGAGAGAACAGAAGAATTTTCTCCTTTGGGAAGACAGAGTGGTCCCCACAGACCTGATAGAAGGAGGGAAGGGAAGAGGTACAAGTTGTTTTCAAACCCACCTGAGCTGTCAAAAGAAAAACGATGCCTATAAAGCTTCCTTAGAAAGTCTAATCAACCACCATCACCATTATCATCACCTTCTAGGATGATGAAGCAAATAAAATTTGCCTGAGCTGAGCAGAGCCACTCAACTTTTATTTCCTATTCCTTGTACTCTCTGATCCTGCCATCGTTTTTTGTCTTCAAATTCCTGACTCCCCATTGACTCATGCCTGTATATTACATCTCTCCTGACTTTCTTCTACAATCTCATGCACACCTGCTTTTGACCTGGCCACTCAATATTTCTTTTTCCCACACTCAGCATGTCACGTGGTCACGTTTAAGAGCATCCGTTGTTGGAAAGTGTCACTGCTTCTAAGAAACTGATTGGTCATTCTAAGGAACATTCCTTGAAAGATTTGAACACCAGAACATAATGGGTCCCAAAGAACTGCCTATCGCTCTTGGGTAGCTGCAGTAATCTACTATATAATTAAATAGCCTTCTGAATAATACTTTACTTTGGTGGGGAAAAGTGGGTCCTCCCATGTACTTTCCTATTTTAAAGGAGACACCATTTGAGTGTACCATATAAGGTACTTGATCTAACTATTAGCCATATATCAGCTTATGAAAGGGAGTTATACAGAAGTTAATAACTTGACCATAGCTTAAAAAGCAAGGTAATTCTAGAACTTAGAGGAAGAGTCAGATCACATGACTTCTACTCCATGTCTTTCCATAGCAACATGGTGGCTCCTTTAAGTTTCCCTGCCAATCGTTATAAAACGAAGACGGTAGATTGCTCAGGGCATACATTTTTGTGGACTGTGTTTTCAGTCGAAAGAGAATAAAGCTTCATATTTTACTGTAGTCTAAAAGACTTGAACATTTTTTTTTTTTGCACTTCCTCCTCTCAGTTTAATGAAAGTACTTCTCTGCAACAATCACACCATGCATATCCTGCTAATTCCTTATGCTCTTTCCAATGAAAGCAGAAAGCTATACATCCCAATTTCTCAGCAAGGAGAACATCCCCATGCAGGTCCTTCATAACCCCTACTAGAAGCAATTAGGAATCCACTTATGCAAAACGGTGGCTTGAGGGAAATTCATTTTGGCTTCTAGTGCTACTTTTTCCTAGAAGTGAAGAGACATTCTTGTTTAATGCAGATTCTCACATATATAAAATGACTGTGCTTTTTAAAATGGTATTCCATTACATAATTCAAATAATAGCCTCATTCTCTTTGTTGTTTTCCTTCAATATTTACAGAGAAGAAAATCATTCTGTAATCTGTGGTTTTCCAGGCTGTATGTTTCTAATTCGATTGATCACAGCCTGGTCTACTCCTGCACTTTATCACTGTGATAGGGGCTCTCTGCGTTTTTCTGATTTGTTTATATTTTTCCCAAAGCATGGCATCAAGAATTAGATGCGGTAATGCTTGGGGACAGCTGCAGTTACCCCAGACATCCTTCAGGCAACCGGAGCTAATTTAGCCTAATAGCCTGCAAATCTCATGATATACAATAAATCTAAAGTTTTCCATTTTTCTCTTTTGTTTGTGCCAACACGTGACAGATTTCAAGGACATACTTTTGAAGCTAGAGTAAATGGTTATAGTCTACACTTTGACACTTGATTTTTGTTACAAAGGTACCTGCACTTTATTAACTTAGAAGAGTACTCATTTTTCATAACGGATGCAACACATTTTTAATGGCCAAAATGGACAGAATTGTGTGAGATTCTGAGGTTTCAAAAACAGTAAGAGGATTTCAGCAACTTGAACTGTGCCTAGCAGTCACCAATGAATAAAGTTGTTTGGATGAATGGATGAAAAGAAAAATAGAAAAATAATTTTTTATTTATTCGTACAATCAACAAATATTGAGGGCCCATTATGTACAAGGTACTGTTCTAGGTGCTGGGGATACATCATTTTTTTGGGTAAAAATCACACAAAAATATCCTGACTTGGAGCTCAGGTTCTAATGGAAAGAAAAAAAAAATGATGTAATAAATCAATTACAGTCATGCATCGTTTAACGACAGGGATACACATTCTGAGAATTGTGTTGTTATGCAATTTAGTCATTGTGCAAACATCACGAAATGTACTTACATAAACCTAGATAGTATACCCTATTACATACCTAGACTATATAATATAGCCATTATAATCTTATGGAACCATTGTCATATATGCAGTCTGGAGTTGACCAAAACTTCAGTATGTGGCACATGATGGTATGAAGGGTCTTCAAAAAATTCATGCAAAGATTTGTATTATCTTTTAATTCAATTTTTTCATGAACTTTTGGAAGTACTTCTTGTATATTAAAAGTGATAAAAGGAAAAAAAACAAAAAACAAAAAAAACCCAGAGGACAGGATGGAGTATGTATTTGCAATTTTAAAGAGGATGGTCCGAGCAGGCCTCAGTAAGAAAGTGATGTTTGAGGGAAACGGAAGAGCACCACATCCACCTGGGGGGGGATAGATTCCAGGTAGAGAGGATATTCAGTTCAAAGTCCGTGAGTTGAAAGCGTAGCAACAAGGCCATGGTGGTTGGATGGAGTGGGAATGTGATGAGGTAAGAGAGATTAAAACTCAAGATAAATCCTTACAGACCAGGGGCAGTGTTTTGGCAATTGCTCTCAGTGAAACAGGGGAACCTTGTGGAGGACTCTGGACAAGGGATCCTTTACTAGGACTGTCCATCAAGCCTAAAATATGTATAATACAAGAAGAGGCATCCTGAACCCTAGCAACCTCCAAGATCATACAGTCCAAGTCTTCTATTTTACAGGTAAGAAAATCACTTGGAGAAGAGATAGAATTTGTCCCAAGATAATATAGTTCAGTGCTATCATTTTACTTGTTTGTTTTTACTACCCAATACTGGATCTTTAAATCATTATTGTAAGGAGGCATGGAGAGAGAAGAAAGCTTTTGGTGTTGATTTCATTTGCTACAGCTGAACTTTTGTGGCATTACAGATCTGTTTCATGTCTATATTTTATCTGATGTTCCAAAGAGAGAAGTTAAAGATTCTTAATTGAGTGTCTCATAAGCAAAGGAGGCACTATATCTAGTGGCTAAAGCTTGGGTTCCTAATGCAGCTTAATACTATAATCTTGATCTGCAACTTATTTGTTGTGTATATAAAGTAGGTGGCTTGACCTTTCAAAGGCAAAGTCTCTTCATTTGCAAAATAAAGTTAAATCCTCTGGTTTTGGAGTTAATACCTGTGTTAGTAACTACCTCATCATTCTTGTGAAGTTGGAACGGGTTAGATTGGCTTTATACACAGAAAAGCTGAAGAAAGCAGAAGGAAAGAACATATTAGTTACTTTTGTTTTTCTGCAGCTGGCTGGTACAGGGATGCAATTCTGAGCCTTGTTACCAGCACCACGCTCTAACCAACTGATCCAGCTGGTCAGCCCTTATCTAAGTTTTTTATATGTGATTTTAATTATTAGCAGACAAAGGCCAATTAAATAAACATTTATTGACACCTGTATGATTGAGGCAATGGGATACAAATATGAATAGATGTTGTCTCCACTCTCAGGGGAGCCTAAAGTGGGAAACAGATGTTGTAAACTCAGTATGATAATGCACAAGCTAAATTGTAATAAAGAGTTTCATAAAATTAGATGGGATACAAATGGAGAGGAGGTCACTGATTTGTATACTAATGCATTTAATACACTGTTTAAAATAAGGTGGAGATTTTAAAAAATTAAAGAAGTAGAAAAGTAGTAGAGTATCATTTGTTGGTGGAAAATGGGGATTTTTTTTCCCTAAAGGAAAGAGTGACAGTTGTGCTAAGTCTTGAGTGACTATGGTGTTTATCCATTAAGAAGGTGAAAAAAAACAACAAAGAAACAGAGTGAAAAAATGAAAGTCTCGTAAAGAATACATCAATAGATTAAATTACCAACTGAGCTCTTTAAAAATGCAAATTTTCTTGTCTCATCCCAAATATGCTAACTCAGTTGGTCTGGGTTGGGACCAAAGAACTGACATTTTTAACAAAGCATGATAGTGATGGTCCATGAAATACCATTTAGGAAACACTAACCTAGAATCTAGATTCCTTGAAGGGATTTATTTTTTTAATCAAATTGTGAAGGTAGGTTGGGTTTGACTTGTGGGATGCTTTCTAACAGCTTTAACTGAAAGCTAATATTTAGGCAATTAACATTTTTTAAAAAAGAGTGAAGTAATAAATAAAAGGAGTGAAAAAAATATTGAAAACACTGTTGACACTCTACTAGAATGTAAAAATTAAACAAAAAAAGTCACTGTGAATCAGGGCTAACACTTTTCCTTCACACCACCAGCATTACTCAAAATGATGCTGTTCCTCTGAGACATCGATGGTGCTTTTGTTTCTTGCAGGAAGATGTTCTGCGTCTTGGAGGCAATGGTGTCACGTGGCAGTTGCTACGGTAACTAGTTTAAGGAATGTCATCAAGTTACCAAGTAAATAGTTTTATAATGCAGATATTATAGCTGACATGTAAATTAAGCCTGCCCTGTCTCGGTCAGCTTTCCTATTCTGAATTCCCTTGCTTCCCATATTTAACAGAAAACTTTCTCTTGCAAAAATCTCCGTTTCTTAACTAGCGGAGCATCATTTGAATTCAGTTGACATTCTCCTGTCTCTTATTTTAGTATTCCATACTGGGGCATTAATTCCCCAGTACTACCCTGAGCAGACAATAATAGATAATTAAGTTCACATATGTAAGCCAAATAAAAATTATTTTTGGTGGTCAAGGTGAGCAATGGTAGCTCTTGCTCTCAAAATCATCTAAACCAAAGTCATTTTCTCTACAAACCATGGTGCTGATCTCTATGACTACTTTTTAAGTATTTACTAAAGCGTTTAAGTAAACTTCAGACTGCTAGTCAATAAATTTCTTAGTCTACCTCCAGAAACAATTTGGGTTCACTCTGGGGTGTACATAGGTGGCCCTCCTTCTGAGCAAGCACTTTAATTTTCATAACTCAATTTCCAGTTGCCACTTCATTCCCAAAACAGAAAGCATGTGGGTTGTCTCTTATTTACCAAAATTGTTCCTATATTTCAGGAACTTCACAATACTGTTAATATCAAATTTGTTGGTATTTAACGGCAGTGTGCAGCTATACTGCAATGATTCATTCAGTTCACGAGAATGAAATTCATGCAAACTGTTCTTTCTTTTACATTTTAAAAATGTTTACTTCTAAATTAAGTCATACATTTAGAAAACAATATGTGTTTGCCTTTTCCATAGAAATGTTTTTACAATCCTACTGAAAAATCTAAGGTATTTTAGCAGTGTGCAGCCATACTGCAATGATTCATTCAGTTCACGAGAATGAAATTCATGCAAACTGTTCTTTCTTTTACATTTTAAAAATGTTTACTTCTAAATTAAGTTATACATTTAGAAAACAGTATGTGTTTGCCTTTTCCATAGAAATGTTTTTACAATCCTACTGAAAAATCTAAGGTATTTTTTTTTTTTGCAAAGGTCACTATAAGAAATAAGCATATAAAGATCAATGTATAACTTAAAAAAAAAACTATCATATATACCAATCAAGATATCACATGCTACCTCTACATAAAAACCTATAAAAATGGTTCTTTTTTATTCTAGTGACTGGAATAAACTTAACTGTATATAGGTTTGCACTTTGTTTTCATTAGTTCATGAGAGCTTTGTAAGTTTTTGCAGATCCTTTTTCACATAACTGTTAGGAAATCCACAGCTTAGAGGTATTTAAGTGCAATACATTGTCGTAGGCTCTTTTCTCAATATTTTGGTGTAATTATCTCTCCTCTGTCAGTTAAAATTCTGTTTGGCTGTGAGAAAAAGAGATTCAAGAAGTGGTTGAACGAAAAATGGCCAAATCCCTCTTAATAAAGAATTAGGAGGTAAAATCAGGTTGGTTTGATTGAGACCTGGGCTCTTTCTGTCTTTCTGCCTTGACATTCTTAGTTCATGTTCTTAGTTTGGGCTTCTACACTTGAGGTCACCCCATGGTCACTAGATGTACAATGAGGGTCTAATTGACCTGCCTGTGTTCCAGGAATAAGGGAGTAGAAGAGTGGAAGGTAAAAGCCACATGCAAGATGAGCCAGTCCCCATTTTTCTAATGTATTTTCCCAGAAGTTTCATTCAGAAAACTCCATTTCTATTCCATTGGGCTGAAACTTAATGACATGACCACTTCTGCCTGTAGGGGAGCCTGGGGAATGTAGCAGGACACACTGCCACACCAATTCCAGATTCTATTAGAACGGCGTAAGGGGAGAATTGTTACA
>NW_007727301.1:368751-370274 GCF_000696425.1 Galeopterus variegatus
TTGTGTTTGTCAAAGTTTTAGTTCCAGTTTTAGGTACATAATGGGCATTTATTTCATCACTTCCTTCACTCAACAAATGGCTGCTGAAAAGCTCTTAGGTTTCTGACACTATCCTAAGAGCAGGTGTCACAGCAGTGAATGGAGTTCCTGTTTTCTTGCATAGAGATGTGGATGGGTGAGGGATAGGTCAGAAAAAGAGATATGTAACATTGAGATGTGTAACATTTCAGATGGTTATAACAATAAAGAAAAAAAGAAGGGAAGACAGAGAAAATGTGGGGATGGAAAATAGAGGATATGGCCAAGTTTTCTCCTTATGGTTTCCCTTGTGGAAAATCACAATGACATGAAGGAATGAGTCACACAGATATCTGAGAAGAATATTTTTCTTAAAAGAAATAGTAAGTGCAAAGGTCCTTGGAGAGAGTATGCCAGGGTGTTCAAGAAAAGCAAAGATAAAGAATGCTGTCAAAACCCTATTGATAAACCAGGTATCATGTGTACAGCTTCAAAAGATAAGGAAGAAATCCTGTTGTAGGTTTATTATTACTAATCCAAGGCTTCACACAGACTCCAAATCTTATCTTGGAAATGATGCAAATGAAGCACGAGCTAAGAATCAAATGGAAAGAAACCGGTGCCTGTGAATCTACCTTTCAATCTTATGTCCTCACATAATCATTGCCTGCCTCACTAGAAGTATCACTCCAAGCAAGGAAAGGCAACATTTCCTACATGATTACAGCATAGCAGGTGACAAACAACATTTTCAGCACTTTACATAAAATCATTACCTTAATAAATCCTTTCGGCAAATCTGCAAGGTAGGTAGTTTTTTCTCTTTTACAGATGAGTCCAAAGAGACTGTTGCCACAGAAAAATAATAAGCAGAGGCATATCAAAATTTCAAAGGTACAACATCTTAAAAGTTAAATATTCCTAAAATAAAGACTGTTAAATAGGGTAGTTTTCAGAAAAACAATTTATTCTCAGACATATGGGAGAAATTGTTTTGTGTTATTGCAGTTATGTACAGCCAAAACAAACAAAATGGAAATTATATGTGTATATATGTGTATGTATTTATGTGTATGTAATATATATATATTTATATATATATATTTATATATATATATATATATATATATAGTCTAGTAACATGAAACAGAATGAAAAAAATATGCTAAAAAATTAAAGCCATAAAGAACATCAAGATAGGGGTCAAAATGAACTTGTAAAAATCTGTTCTAGGGTTGACTATGGTATAATGAAGTCCTCATTGTATTAATTCATTCAATCTTTCACTCATCGTTCAGCAGATATATATTGAACATCTACTAAACAGCAGGCACTATTCTAAGAGCTAGGAATACACAGTGCATAAAACTTACAAGGTCCCTGTCCTCACAGAGAATATTTTTAGGAAAAAAACTAATCACAAATAGAGAACTAGATATTGTTAGGTGTTAGTTTTTGTTAAAAATAAGTAAGTTAAGTGGATAAAGATTGATGAGAGTGCTTTT
>NW_007727301.1:371470-372929 GCF_000696425.1 Galeopterus variegatus
TTTTATGTATTTGGTCTACTTTCCTACTCTTTTTATCAGTCTTCTAACACAATTTGTAATCAATTTTCCAGATACATTAGTTGTGTAAATGAGCAAATGCATTTTAATAAGCGAATTTTAAGGGGTGTATTCTAGAAAGTTGTTAAGAGAGTAGCTTTTATGTGTTCTCACCACAAAAAAACGATATGTGAAATAATTCATATGCTAATTAGCTCATTTTAGCCATTTCAAGTTCATATATATTTGAAGACAATATGTTGTACATGATAAATGTATACAATTTTTGTCAATTACAAAAGTAAATAAGTTTTAAAATATTTTAAAAATATTTTTTAAAAATAAAATACTTTTAAATTAAAAGAAAGAAAGTTCCTTAACACTGGACGGGTTTGGAAATGGATTTGGTGTGGTTCAGATATAAGGCAGCATGCTTTAGCTTGTCATGTGTGAGACAAGGCATCTGGGGATAAGGATAGGGCACTTGCTGTGCTCATGATGCACCTGTGTTCCTGGCTTTTCTGCTCTATTTTGGTGTCCTCCTGAAAAGGAAAACTTTCAGGGAAGTCTGTGATCCTGCCAAATGGTGCATAGCCGTGCTTCGTGAGTCTGTGGTTGTTGTCCTCCCTTAATCTAAGGACTGAGGACTAACCTATGAACTAATTAATAATTTGTTAATTATAGCAATGTACTAAACATAAAATTTCACAAAAGTTTTTTCTTCTGGTGTCTGAAACTTATTTCAGAATAATATACATATATGGTTAATAAAATAAAGGAAAGCCTTTTTATATTCTCAAATTTGAGTAGAGTCAAAGAATAAAACCTGTGTTTAGATGATCACATTTGCATATATAAAATAATATACAGCTATGCAGAATAAATTAAAAATACTGAGACATCCAAAGAAGAAGTCATATTGGCCCTGTTAGCCCTGCAAACCAGAAATAGCCATTAACATTCTCATGTATTTTCTCCAGGTGCTGATNAAGTAAATTCAGTTTTTTGTGCCACTGTATTTGTGATTTCACATCATACTGAGGTCATGAAGTTTATTTTACTGCCTTTTATTAAGTTTTGTTATTTATATTACAAATTTTCTCTAAAAATACATTCTTTTAAACATTTATTAAATATCTACTGTTTTCCAGGAACTGGCTATTTAAAAATTTGTCAATTCCTATATTTAGGTGACACCTAAACATGCATTTAGCTCTCAAGGAGGTTGAATTGAAGGAGTAAAAGATGCCACCTAAATATGTAATAAATTCCCCTGCGAGGTAGAAAATGTATACATATAACTCCTATATAAGGTAGGCATGATGTTAATCATTCCAAATAGGGATATCAGTATAGATTTTAATGATATCAAAATCATCCTGGAAGAGAAGAGATTTAAGTTTTTATGTATTTGGTCTACTTTCCTACTCTTTTTATCAGTCTTCTAACACAATTTGTAATC
>NW_007727301.1:374614-402148 GCF_000696425.1 Galeopterus variegatus
CAGCTCTCAGGATCACGCTGTTTCCTGACACGGGTGCTCCAGACCCGTCGCCATTTTCCTCCTCAATTTTATTTTTCTGAATTACTCAAAAGTATAACTCATAAGTCAAATATTTTGTGTTTCAGATATTTAAAGCATGGCTTGAAATAACATATCAAAGAATGAGGATATGTACATATATACACACACACCCATACTGTTTGTTGATAACTAGAATATTGTTATTTATTACGTGCTCAGTCAGCCATATAATGCTTCTGAAATGCAGGTTGTGACCTTGAACATAGGATTTTTGAAATATGGTTCCTCATTTAAAGTGGTGGTTCCAAAACGGGTTGAGATGTCTGAAAAAATCTCAGTCTCACAGTGGGAGGCAGGCATGCTATCATGTCAATGGAGTTAAGACTATAATAGGGACCAAGGACAGGTATTTCTGGTAGGGATACAAAGGAGGATGTTGCCAACTTCCCCCTGGAAAAGACAGAGGTTTCAAAAAGTGATGTTGCACTCAAGGGGGCGAGGTGAAATCTCATTCCAGTGAGAGGTAATAGCTGGAGCAAAGTCATAGAAACATGACAGTACAAACAGCTTAACTGAGCTGGAGTTCACAGTGGAGGTATAGAACTCTGTGGAGAATAAGTGCAGAGCAGGAGTTAAAGGCTCAGTTATCAAGATTCAGTTTTACAAGCTGGAGTTTGGACTTATCCTAGAGGCAAACGAAACCCATTGAAAGGATCCATGGAATCAAAGAGTGTGGATAAGTTATTTAAAAAAAGAAAAAGAAAGAAAACAAAAGACGCTGGCAGCCAAGAGAAAACTAGAAGATAACAAAAATGATTAGAGACTTGGATGTCAATTCTGCTAATAATTAGTGTGAGTTAAAATTCCTGAGAGGCTGATCTTTCTCAGTAGAAGAAGGATTTGAAGGTAGCTGCTGTATATGGTGATGGTAAGCTGGCTGAATGGATGAAATATGCCTCTTCACTGAAGGCAGGGGGGTATTGAGGAAAGGAAGGCATTCTCAATAGTTTTCGGTTTTCTGCACTGGTTATCCAGAGAGATGGAAGTGCCATTTCCAAGATGGAAAATTCTGAGGAACTATCTAGAACGATAACAAACTCTCTCGTATGCATCCAGAGTTTAAGCTAACAGTGGGCGTGCATTAAATAGAAGTTTTCAAAAGTGAGTTACTTGAAACATGGGAAGTGGACTAGTTTGTTCATGGACAACATCAGAAGATCTTCTGAAAATACAAATATTTCATTGTCTATTAGAGAAAGAGAAATTAGCTGTTACATGTCAGAATATGTAGTCACAGATACGATGGGGATAAAAAGATGGCATAATGAGATAGAAATGGCAAAGGGACATCGGGTTAGTATTTGAAACTAAGCTGATGCAGGAGAATTCCACTTCTACTCAAATCATTTAAATGAAAGAAGTATTTTAGAAATGTTTAGGGTAAAAAGCAAAAGAAGGTAATCCTTAGATTCCAGAATGAAGAAGAATTTTAAGCTAAGATCAATAATCAGAAGCACAAAATCTCAGAGGTATCAGAACTGGGAAGCAGACATTAAATGCTGAGTCTCACATTTTAATACCCTTAATAGGCAGACCACAGGCTCGATATGCAAGGGGACCGGACCTGTACTACCTGCAAAAAGCTTTGAGACAGGAAGTTATTCTGCTGTGTCTTTGTGAGTAGAAATAGAAAAATTCTGACCACCAGCCATCAGTGAAAATGAATCATTTTTGAGAAACTGGCAACATCAGACAGCTCTAAGCAAACCTGTGAGTTCCAAATTTGTATTAGCTATATGGTATGAGAATGGCAAGTTGAAAAATTAGCAAGAATCCTAACACAAACTCAGGGAAGCCAAGGACAACAATGAAGACATGGATATGAAATGACATCCTGCTGTTGATTGGATGCCCCCCTAACCTCACTGAAGCTTAAATCCCCACTGTATCTGTTGAGGGTGGCAAATCCTATTATGGTAATTAAAAGGTGGGGACTTGAGGAGGTCATTAGGTTGTAAGACCATGCCGTAGTGAATGGATTAAAAATGGTGGTCATGGGCACGTCTCTGAGGTCTTTAAAAGAAGAGTACATAAGAGGTTAGTCTCTCTCTGCCATTTCCTGCCATGGGAGACCATGGGTCACTTTTCCACCACCAAGACCCTCTCCTGATGTGTTCTCTGCACTGGGGACTTCCCGGCATCCAAAACTGTAAGCAATAAATTTGATTTTCTTTCTAGATCACCCAGCTCCAAATATTTTGTTATAAGCAACAGAAATGGAATAACACACACCCTATGGGTCCTAAAATACCTCTATATTAGTACTCTTGGGCTACATAACAGAATGGCATAGTCTGGGGAGCTTAAACAATAGAAATTTAGTTTCTCACAGTTATGGAATCTAGAAGTCTAAGATCAAGGGGCCAGCAGTATTGGTTTTTGGTAAGACTGCTCTTCTTCCTATATTCTCACATGGCCCTTTCTCAATGCATGCACACTGTTGGTTTCTCTTCCTCTTCTTATAAGAACACCAGTCTCATCAGTTTGGGACCCCACCCTTATGACCTCATTTAACCTTAATGACCTCTTTTAAGATCTTATCTCCAAATACAGTCACATAGTGGTTCGTGCTTTGCTGTACACCGGATGCCCCCCCCACCTCATTGAGGCTTAATCCCCACTGTTAACTGCTGAGAGTGGGAAATCCTATTATGGTAATTGAAAGGTGGAGCCTTGAAGAGGTGATTAGATTGCAGGACGATGCTGTAATGAATGGATTAATAATGGTAGTCATGGGCATGGCTCTAAGTGCTTTAAAACTAGAATGTATGAGGAGCTATCTCTCTCTCTGCTCTCTCTGCTTCCACCACTTTGCAGTGTGAGACCCCTGGGTCACTGTCACATCACCAGATGGACTTTGGACTTCCCAGCCTCACAAACTGCAAGCAATAAATTTTGTTTTCTTTGTAAATCACCTGGTTTTGTATATTTTGTTATACATGCTTCAACATATGAATTTTGGGGAAACAAAATTACTAGTACATGCTTCAAAAGACTAATACATGCTTCAGCATATGAATTTTAGGGAAACACAATTCATCTGAACGCCTATGAAGATGACTAAAGAGTGAAACATTCAAATCACCTGTGGAAATTCATCAGAAGGAAGAGTTAGAAAATGCAACAAATGGGAGAATTAACATCCCCAGAGATACATATACTAGAACTATCTAGAGGAGACATTAAAAGAAATGTGTTTAAAAGTTTAAATATATAAAATAAAAAATAATCACAGGTATCAGGTTTGGAGAATAATCTCAATCTTGAGCTTTTCTAATAAAATTTGAGACATCAGACTTGGAGAAGGACACCAATCTTTGATCTTTTCTAAAAAAGAGTATATGAGCTATATGATTTGAAGATTGTGAGCAAATACTTTTATAAAGATGCAGATAAGTGTAAATAAGCATTAGTAACTTGGAAAGAGAACTGATTAAATTAATCAGACATGCAGCTTTGGTGTAAAGGTATGTAGAAAATAAAATGACATACTATGGAAAACATAGAAAAATTTCAGAAAAGGAGGATAGACAGAAATGAAAGATACAGTGGTTCAGAATTTGTCTGAACTGAAAAAACTATCAGTCTTCAGAATGATTGGATATACCATATCCTTGCCTGGATGATTAAAAGTTAATATTTATCTAGTTATATTGAAATGAAACTTCAGAACTCACACAAACAGAAAACATCTTAAAAGCATTCAAATATAAAACATCTATTACAATCAAATAAGAATTACAGAATATGTCTCACAGCCATGATGGAGACCACAAACCCAATGGAATGATGACTTCAAATGGTGGATTAAAAATAAATGTGGACCTGGAATTCTACAATCAGTGAAGGTTTAATTTGGGGGAGAATCTCAATGAGAAAAAAAAAATGCTTGTAAATAGAGATAGAGAATTAACAATTTATAGACTCTCCCTGGGGGGTGGGGGAGAACTAGTAGAGAATAAAAATCAAGAAGAGAAAATTGACCCCCCCCCCAAAAAAAAAAGAATGGGATAGTGAATAAATACTTTGATAAGCCTGTAGGTAATTGTAATTAAGCTTGATCTGTAAAACATAACATAGATAGAAAGATAGATAAGTAGATGATATATGCTACAAATTTGTTGGTAGTTTAAGACAATGAATTTCACAAGGCAAAAACAAGAAAAATGTGATAGAGAATTAACGTGGAGAGAGGAATTTAGTATGAATACACTCGAAAGCCCTGTTTGGTTTGCAAGGAGATTGGACAGATTGATTATTTATAAAATGTTAAGTGCATGTGTTAAAAACTTATAAGTGAACACCAACAGAGCAGAAAACAAATATATAATATTCAGACAAAGAAAAGGAAAAGGAAGAAAGGCTGGATTAATTCATAGCAGAATAAAAATTTGAATGTAAAGGATAGAGACCAACTAGAGGATCGTGCCTTTCTCTGGAGAGAGAAGTTGGTAAAAATTGGAAGGGGTACAAAGAGTGGGCTTCAACTATTTCTAATATAATATACCAGTTCTGGAGTATATTATATTATATTATATCTGAGGTCAATAAAGCAAAATGTAAACATTTCTAAATCTTGAGTAGGTGAGTTTTGTTGGTTGTAACTGTTTGGTGTAGTTCTGTATGTTTGGAATATGTAATTATCACATCAGCAAGTTAAAAAATATAAATTGGTGTCAGACAAAACTGGGCTTTTATGTCATATCTTTTACTTACTATGTAACTTAGGTAGTGTTATTCAATTTCTTTAGGTTCCTTAATTTTTAAATGTGTACATTACAATAGCTCTGCCTTCCAGCGTTAACAATGTAAAGTGTATGGCATAGTACTTGGAGAGAATATGTGTTCAACATATGGTAACTGGGAGAAGTAAACAGCAGCAAGAAACCAAAGGAAAGGAGAGGTTTTAAAAAGAGGAAGGAGGCATTATTTGTTTCATTTGCTAGTAAAATAAATATTCAAATGACTGATCTTATTTCATTGGATTTAACTGTTAGAAGGTCACTGATGAATTTTACTTGGCCAATCTGGGTAGAAAGGTGGAGGCAGGGCCAGCCCGGTGGCGCACTGGATAGTGCGCCGCTTGGGAAGTGCGGCGGCGCTCCCGCCCGAGGGTTCGGATCCCACATGCAGACCGGTTCCCGCTCACTGGCTGAGCGAGGCACATTGCATTGGAAGATTTCACTGTGATAAGACCAGAGTACAATTTCCCATAGTACTTTGGGCAGCACACAGAGATCTAGCAAAGCGAGCACTCGACTCCATGAGGCTTTATGAAACTAATTAAGAAAGCAATAATGCTTCCTCGGGCTTGATGAAGACCTGAAATTCATCAACTACATGTACGGCATAGTCTTGGCTCTAAGTCCTGTTCTGCCAGCTGAACATCCAGAGTTGGGAGAACAAAAGCCCCTTCTATGGTAGGGTTAGTGGGCCGATGTCTAAATATTAGTGTTCCAGCTTTTTGATATGCTTGAAAATGGATTATTCTGCCAGCTCACCAGAATCTACCGCCTTACGTAGATTGTTGTAGCTGCCTTACAGCAATCTGCAATTGCCCATCTCCATCTCTGGGAGACTTACATGTAGGGAATAAGTTTTGGACAGGCCAATTCTTACTTCTCAATGTTGTCATATGTCTTCTTATCCCACTGTGGTATTTAGCATGGTGCCTTGAAATATGTAACCATTGAATAAAGGAAATAATGCATGAATGGATGAATGAATGAATAAATAATTGTATAGAGAAAAGTGTAATTGCTAAGACTATTTTTTTTCTCATGTCACCCTTTCATTTTGCCCTTTTGAGAAGGTGCAAAGAAATGCCTAGGCACTAAATAGGAGTTTGCTTCTCAGTAGACATTTGAATCTCTTTTATATTATAATTCTCTCTTCTCTAATCTAAAACCCAGACTCTTTCAGTCATCAAATAAACCTCCCCACGTCAACAAGGGGTCACAGCCTACAGGATAATGGCTCTTTATGTCTCTTAATGAAAGCCCTCAATTTATTTCTTGGTTCCTTTTGAGATATGATAAAATCTCCCCTATGTGTACTAAGAAATTCCCCAGAATTAAATCTAAGTTGTAATAATAGCTAGTGTTTTTGAATGTTCACTATGTGTGGGTGTTTTGATAAACACTTCACATAGATTATCTCATTTAATCCTTACAGAAACCAAATGAAGTGTTTACTGTCATTATCCCTATTTGATGAAGAGGATACTGAGGCTCACAGAGAATTAATAACTAATCCAAGATCATCTAATGTTGAGTAATCAAGAACGAATGCCCTGAAAGCACACACACCAGCTGGGACCAGCATTTTTTTGAGGGGAAAATCTACACAGACAGAGTAGTAGCAGGTAAGAAGTTTTCTCAATGCCAATTGCACAAGGAACTGGTGAGCCAGACATCAGACTTGAACTGTGGAACTTATAAGCTGCCTGGTTACAAGCATACCTGATATGCTTTGGGGCTGAGGTTGAAGTTTTTTAGTTACAATTCTGTGATGTAGGAGAGTTGTGGCTTCCAGCCGTGATCTTCAACCTTGGCATTTATAGCTGAGAACTCACTAACCCATCCTTGGTGTGATCAGAATCCAGGGCCCAAACCTCATGTTTACAGTGGTTTGGTGTTGGGGGTTCTTGCCTCATCAACAATCTATCAGGATGCCTGACTTAAGTACTCAGTTGTATCCAGTTTCCATGTGTTCTGAGTTTTAGTTTCCAAATGATACTATTCTTTGCGGGGAGTGGAATCTGTCTCTCTGGAAGGCCAGCCTGCTGAGAATCCAGTGCAGGCAGGGTAACCCTTGCCTATTACCTAGCCATTAAGTGGTGAAACCTTTATTCAAGCACTGCAGTCTGATGCTAGAGATTCCAGTCTTAAATAATTTGCAATAAGAACTTGATGTAACTATCCATATGTGCATTTTAAGTAGCATCACAGTCTACAATACATACTTTTCCTGTTGTATATTTTTATATTGTTCCTAGTTAACCACTTGAAATACTTATGTCCCATTCCTATTTCTAGCCTTTATAACTAACTCACCATTCTAGTACTCTATGCTCCATTAGAATGTAAGATTTAACTTGCTTGTGAACCACCTAAAGAAGATAAGTTGTTGACCATGAGATTGACAGGCTTAGTCACTGGGAGGTATGTTGGAGGTCAGGGGTGGTCAAAAGAGGTAGTGTGCCCTAGAAGAAGTAATATGTCCAAATTCAGGGTTGTGACTTCTGTCCTGTGTATGGGTATCTTTAGGAGATTTTTAACTAGAACTAATGATGTTAAAAACTTGTTCCTATATATTTGAATTATATAGTTGTAGGATTGTTCGCTGTCTTGAATTCTATTTGTATATATTGCAAGATATGTCCAAATTCAGGGTTGTGACTTCTGTCCTGTGTATGGGTATCTTTAGGAGATTTTTAACTAGAACTAATGATGTTAAAAATTTGTTCCTATGTATTTGAATTATATAGTTGTAGGATTGTTCGCTGTCTTGAATTCTATTTGTATATATTGCAAGTATAAATTCATTCTTTCTAGTATTTCCCAGTTGAATTTCATAAATTTATAAACATTATAAATATAAAATATCTTGAACCAAGAAAAATCATCAGTAATTTAACAGGTGTACCATCTTTAATATAAGGTTCATGAAGTCAGAGATGTGATCTGTTTTGTTGATTTCTGTACATGCTCAGTGCATAGACATTGGCTAGAACAAAGTGGCTGTTTCATCTTCTCATGCCTTGTTTTCTCATTGACCAAAAGAGAATAATAATAGTACCTAACTATAAGTTTGTTATGAGAAATAGTGAGTTAGTGTGTGTAAAGCATGGAGAACAGTGCCTGGTGCAAAGTAAGCACTATCAATAAACATTATCATTACTGTTACTTCCATTTCCTAATGCATAAAACATCACCTTACTCAGGCAACTTATACAAGTCAGGAATGGCATAAGTCCTGATTATGACTTCAATATTTAGTAATCCTAGAGAGCATATTTAAGATTCCCTAGTTGTCTCTTGATGGAAATCCAGATCAAATCAAACAAAAACACATATATAGGGCCACCATGATGCCTCTTCTGTTTTATTGAAATTGGATTTCTTGGGACCCCTTTGATACTGCTTGATATGTCCTCAAATTCTGAGAATTCTCTGGCTTCCTTTGTAGAATTTTTAGAAGTGGAACTAGTCCATGCCTGGTTTGAGCAGTAGATGGGAGAATATTCTCCAGTTACACCTTGGAAACTTCACCTGGCTCAAACTTCATGCAAGCCCGATTCAGCAGAGTTTAGAGGGAGTGGAATTAGATAAACACTTTGATGTGGATTGAATGTCCACCCCAAACACATTGAAGCTTAAATTGTGTCTCCCAAAGTTCCAGGTATTGGAAACGTGCCCCCACTGTCACTTTTGAGGGTAGGAAATTTTGTCATGGTAATTGAAAGGTAGGGCCTTGAAGAGGTGATTCGATTGTAGGACTATGCCGTAGTGAATAGATTAGTAATGGTGGTGAGAGACCTGGTTCTGAAGGTTTTAAAACGAGAGCATGTGAGAGTCTCTCTGTCTCTAGAGAGAGTCTCTCTATTTTCTGCCATGTGAGATCCCTGCAATGCTGTAAAGCCACTACAAAAGAAGACCCTTATCAGTTGTGTTTCCTGGGTTTTGCAATACCCAGCCTCAGAAACTGTAAGCAATAAATTTCATTTTCTTTATAAAACACCCAGTTCCATATATTTTGTTATAAGCAACAGAAACAGACTAATACACAGTTGGTGTTTTTTCCTATCAAAATTTCTAGTCTCTGTAGGTGGAAGGTTAAACCAGAGTGTGTGATGGTTTTGCTAAGGTAAAAAATACCCTAGCAAAATAACTAAGAATTCCTTTAGGCCATGGAAAATGTAGCACTAAGTACAGCTGTGCTTTTACATAGAAACGCATACGGACACCTGACTAGTTTTCAGGAAGGTGTGAAGATTTCTTGAGCATTAGTTGAAGGTAGGCAGTCTTCTGATTTTGGCTTCTGTAAACTTGCTCTGGTGCTTTTTTTTTTTTTTTTTTCTAAATCTTTTCCTGGCACTTACCCACTTGATTTTCTTCCCAATGACCCAATCTCTGACTTTCTTTAGATATTTTGAAAATACTGACTGTGCTTATGCCAAGGGTGAAAAGGATCTTCATCTTCGCTGAACTCTGTGTAGCAACTCTCTTTTCTCATTCCCAGAGGAATTTTCGTAATCTTGTTGCAAGTACTGGTGTCTGTACTGTAACATCTACAGAAAAGAATAATGAACAAATTTATTCATTAACATTTTTTAATGGGCTTTGGTAAGAAGTCAACTCACCTGAGTCTCAAAATGAAAACAAAAACAAAATTCTTGACTTAAGAAATTACATAGGCATATGAAATTTAAGATGACTTTTGGCTATAGTAATATGGTAAAAACAATATAGAATCTATCACTATAGTTTAAATTTCTTAGACCCAATGGTTTTTTGAGTAAAAAGCTAAAAAATTTTATACTTACAAAATAAACAAATGTAAAAGAGACATCTGCAAACATTTTGAAGATAATTTTAAAAGATATATTTGATGAAGCCTATTAATGTATCTTATAGAAATGTATAGATCTTATGCTAAAACCCCTATATTAGCTCAGGCCACGGCCAGACTGTAGCATCACAAGACTAAGCTATGCAATTAGTGTGCTATGGGTGTGTTGAGATCATAATACCTTTCCATCTTTATAGCAGCAAGTTAGGGTCAAAGATAGGCAGAATCCTAGGGTCTATCTCCTCTCATTATGAGCGCAATGATAGTTTTCCCCAGTAAGCCATAGAAATCATATCGTTTTCTATCTGATCCTTAAATGAAATAGGTTGAACACACTTCTAAAAAAATTGTTCATTTATTTATTCATTATTCTTTCAGTGGACATTTATTGAATACCTCCTATTAACCATGTATCACTGTGTTAGACATGGGTCAGGTAATGAGGGTCACTAAAGTTTGTTCTCTTACCTCGAGGAAGTTATAGCCTGTAAGGGGAAGCTAGGTACCCAAACTAAGTATAATTTTATATACCAAATACGTAGACCTATGGGAGCACATAGGAAAGTAGGCCTAATTTTATTTGGAATAAGAAACAGGGTGAGGATACACATCACCAAAGAAGGAGTACTTAACTGAATTCCTCAGGTTAAGTGGAGTTCACAAGAAAGTTTATGTATTATAGTATTGCTCTTCCAATAAATAATTTTCTACTAAAACATTTTTAATGGTTGCATACTATTCCACCGTATGGATACAACACAATTAATTTCATCAAGGCCTTGTTTTCAGTCTCAACTGGTTCCAGTTTTTGGCAACTATAACTGACAATGATATAAAGATTCTTACAGCTAAATCACGGTACCTGTCCTTGATTCTATTTTTACAATACAGTTCTAGATGTAGGATGACTAGTTCAAAGGATCATTAAGTTTTTAAAGCTTAAATATATTTTCTAAAGTTGACATTTTGAAAGAACAGGGCTTTGTGTTCAGACAAACTTGAGTTCAAAATATAAACATTGCTTTTGTTCATATTTGACCTTGGGCATATTGACTAACTTTCATTACTCGGTACTTCCTTTTTAAAGTATGACAGTAATAATACCTTAAAGTGTTGCTTTAAAATATATAGTAGAGATTAATAAATATGTATGGATTCTTCCTTGTACTTTGGATAATAGGTACCAGACAGTTGCTAAACCCTGGCAAGAAAATTCAAGTGCTGTAAACATTTTAAGCTAATGCCATTAATTAATTTCTAACAGAAAATGTGCACTGCCTAAGGAAGTGTGTGGTGGTGTTACATTCCGTTCATCTTGTGGCCCAAATTTCAAAAATCCTAACTCACTGTTCATATAATTAACTTTGAAATTGCTGGACCATGTTCAGGAATTTTGCCTGAAAAATAGGAATTTTAGCAGTAATGGGTGAAGAAACAGAAACATAGAGTAAAATTCTTATCCTTCCATTTATTACCTATGTCACTTAATCTTTTAAAGTCTCAGTCATATCATCTGAAAAAGAAGCATAAGCTTACATATTCTTTCTGCTTTAAAGAATCAAATGAGTAATGTATATTAAAAAGATGGATCTCTAAGTTGTTATTTTGATACAAACTATTATTGTTATTGGTTTTTAAGCCCTTTGTGAATCCTTTTATTTATGAGAATAAAGGGACTTTCTGCAAAATGTACACTTTCTTCATGCTTGCCAGTGTATAATATTTTTTTTTTACATTATATTGATGTGGGGCATTGACTTGAAGGATCGGGTTTATTTTTGAACTCCTGTCAGCACTCCATAATTAGCGCTGCCCAGAAGAGAAATGCTATTTTGCCTCCTGCATCATCAACACAACTGTCAGCAAATAAGGAAGGCACCGTCTTTACAATTATTGCTGCTAATGTATGAGGCAGAAAAGAAACAGCTGGATTTCCACACACTGGGCTATTAGAAGCACTGGCACTTGGTGAAATCTGTTTTTATTTTCTACCTATAGCTTTTTCTTTAAAAATGTATTTAAAGGGGAAATATCATTTTTATTCCAAAATCTAATCTATTTTTAAATGCCTAATTTGAGAAATTTACTGATCTTAAAGTTGTTTATCTCAATGTCATTTTTCCTTCTTGACATAAAAATGCAAAGTTAAGGTTGATTGCTTAGTGGCTATTTTACTTATGTACCTTTACTACTCTATTTTCTCTGTGTCCTAAATTCCCTGTAATGTTTTAAGTCTCTCTCAGGTCTCCGATTTTATTTAAATTTATGATGGCTATGGTAAATTAATCTTTTTTTTACATAAAAAGTAGCAAGGGCAAAATCTTGCTGCAATAAAAGGGCAATGCTATAGATCACACATTTGCTCTTTAATAAGGCAAAACATCTGTAGCCTCCATAGTCACAGTGTGCCAAAAATAGGTAGTCTAATGTAATTTTGTTAAATAAGGTGTTTTTGTTTGCTTGTTTTTAATTGCATTCAAGGTAGGATTGTAAAATGGTGCAGCCACTTTGGAAAACAGTTCGGTAGTTACTCGAAATGTTAAACATAGAGTTGCCATATGATCCAGAAATTCTACTCCTAGCTATGTGCCCCCAACATTGAAAACATAAGTTCACACAAAAACTTGTACATGAACATTCAGAGAAGCATTATTCATAATAGACCCAAAGTGGAAACAACCCAAATGTCTATCAACCTATGAATTGAAAAGTGAAATGTGGTACATACATAGAATAGAAAAGTATTTGCCCAATAAAAATAAATGAAGAACTGATCACATGCTACAGCATGGATGAAATGTGGAAACAGTATGCTCAGTGTAAGAAGCCAGACACAAAAGGCCACATATTATACGATTCTATTCATATAAAGTTTCAAAAAGAGGCAAATCCACAGAAACAAAAAGATTAGTGGTTTCCAGGGCTTGAGGCAAGGGAGACTGAAGAGGGATTGCCAATGGGTATGATTTCTTTTTGAACTGACAACCTGTTCTAAAATTAGATATTGGTGATCATTGCAATTCTGTGACAATACTCAAAACCACTGAATTGTACACTTTGAAAGGGTGATATTTTTTAGTATGTGAATTATATCTCAATAAAGTTCTAATACAAATATATATATATATATATAATATATATTTGTGAATAAAAATAGAAATTGGGAACAAAATAAAGGGAGAAATTATAACTAAACAGTTTATTATCATGAGCTTTTCATGTTAAACATTTCTATTTTTAATAACTTCTGAGTATCTTTTAACTAAATGAACTACAATTAACTTAAACACATGTGGTTGCCAACTATTTGGTATTATAAATTTTTTAAAAAAATTTTGTTGTTTAATAACCAGGCAAGGTTGTTGTGAGCACAAACACATGCCTGGTCAGTCTTCTAGGACCTGGAGCTATACCCCAGGACATAACTAGCAGCTGGCAGCCTGGTGACCCAGAGGTGGTTGTCTTCTCACCTGGGTCACTGCTGCCATTGTAACTCATTGTAGGAGTAGATCACCAGCAGTGATCAAAGATATCCTTCATATATGCCTTATTTGGAGTAAAGTGTGGATGCCATTTTTTTTCCATTGAGAACAGATTTCAAGCCTTCACCTATCTAGATGTGGCAGCATGGCAGCAGGTAATTCACAGACTCGTAGACCACAAATTCTGACAGCCCAGAATGGAGAATAGGGAAACAGGTTGCTCTAAAAGCTCCATGTGTCTTTTCACTAATGGAAGATTTGGTGCATTTAAGGATATTATAATAATATCAAATTGAATTTAAAGCAGAATGAATAAATGAGAATAACAAATGGAGGTCAAAATGTACCTACAGATCCTCGAGGAAGGGACTTAATGCAAGTTGTGTGATTGTTCCAGTTTTAAAAGAATGTAATTCAGTCTCTGTCTGGTTTGATTACGGCTGTTGGGATAGCACCTGAGTAATTCAAAGTGAAGAGAAACTTAAAGGGCCCTGAGTGTGTATATGAAGTGAGTATTTACCTTGACTTTATTGTTATAACACGCATGGATCTAATAACTCTCTAACATGCGATGTCTGCTGTGATTTAATCTTGTGTAACTGAGAGCTAACAACTTTGTAGCTCAAAGAAGTAATGTGATGACTCCAAACTTGCAGCATCAAACCTTTTGTTGTGTGTGACCCATGCACTATGTGCTAGAGTCACTCAGTGAGTAGACATAGAAGCACAGTTATGTGACCTGTTTAGTGATAGATGCTTAAACTAAATTAAATTGAGTGGGCTAACACTTTCTCTGCTATTTTTCATCTCTTCAGTCTTACAGCTATTTATAAAAGGGAAATATTTGTATGAGAAAAAGTCCCAGATAGGGATTAATAACCATTTCCCTGCATAATTATGTATAAAATAAACAAACATTATCATAGGACTTGATATGTTGCCAATCATTTATTTCATGGAGCAATTAATACATATCCAATAATGATCTTCTTGGGAATATTTATACTATTGTTTATAATATATGATAATTGATACTCAGAGTGATTTTAACATTTCAGTCATCCAAGTTAAAAAATAAGAGTTGGAAATGTAAGTATGAAAATCAAATAACACTTATGAAGTCCCTATTCTAGCACTATTCCAGAAACTTGTAGAACATGAACACATTTAATACTACAGAAATCATAGGGGGTAGACTTTATTATCTCTATCACACAGAGAAAGAAACTAAAAGTCCCAGGTCACAATGCTAGTTCTTAGTAAAACAAGGATAGTAAAACAAGGATTTTAAATTCAGCACAACAAATTCAGTCCATGTCTTTACTTTAGGTCACTTATTCTACACACAGTCAGAATATTAGGAAGCTAGTCTGCTTTACTTTTTGTTTTCGAAAGTGAATCATCACTGTTTTGCAGCCCTTGATTCATTTTTTAACACAGTACTCATTCTCATATTTTATTTTATCCACGTGGATATTCAGAAAGGTTACAGCTCAGCTGGAAAGCCCAAGATTGAAAAATAATATTGATTAGTAAAAAAATATTGTGAAAAGGGAAACTATGCCTTCTTCAAATTTCCACTATTGTTTTGGTACCGGGACCAGTTATAACCTCTTCTGTTCCCTGTCACCTCTCTGCCCTCCACCCCCCACCAAGCACACACAATTTGGTCAAATATCAATTTAAAGTAAACAAACAAAAAATAAACATAAGTCATAGTAACTGAAGAGCTGTTATGGACTCCATAGTATCCACTGGGGGATGATAGAAAGAGAAGATCGCAGTTGGGTCTTTACCTGCAATGGAGTAACTGATTAAGATTCTATAAGTCCTGTTATAAGACTACCATCCCCAGTCTTTAAAATACATATAGCTCTTTCCTATCATTTAACAGTGTATAAATGATAAACAGTGAGGCTTGGTTTCTTTCCACAGTCTTTAAAGCTCTTTCTCTTCTGTTTTGGCTCTGTTCTTAACTGGCTTCCTGAAGAGCAGAAGAATAGATTCCAACAGCTTCTGGACCTATATCCTTCCCATTCACATTCAGATACTAGTCATCTTTACCTGCTCACAGCCCACAGTAATCATTATGACCAAAAGATGGGGTATTGGTCTGCTTGGGTTACCATAACAAAATACCACACACTAGGTGACTTAAACAGCAGAAATGTATTTATTTTCTTACAGTTCTAGAGATTGGAAATTCAAGATGAAAGTGTCCTGAGGGTTAGTTTCTGGTTTGCAGAAGGCTGGCTTCTTGCTGAGTCCTCACATATCCTTTCCTCTGAATACATGTGGAGAGAGAGAGACATACAGAGACAGAGAGAGAACGAGAGAGGTTTTTGTGTCTTTTTCTTACATTAATCCTATCAGATTAGGTTCCTACCCTTTTGAACTGTTTTTACCTTAATTACTTCCTTAAAGGCTTTAACTCCAAATACAATTACATTGGGGCTTAAGTCTTGAGCATATGAATTTTGGGAGAACACAATTCATGCCTTAACATTCCACTCTCTGGTTCCCAGAATTCATGCTCATCTAGCGTGCAATATACATTCACTCCATCCAAATATCCCCCAAAGTCTTAACACATTCCAGCACAAATTCCAAGTTCAAAGTCTCATCAAAATATTGTATGGATGAAATTCCAGATATATTCATACTGAGACAAATTCCCCTCCAGCTGTGAACCTGTACAACCAGAGTAGTTTTGTGTTTCTAAAATGCAATGGTGGGACATGCATGATTTAGACATTCATGATTCCAAAAAGGAGAAATAGGAAAGAAGAAAAGGTGACAGGTCCCAAACAAGTCCAAAATCTAGCAAGGCAAATTTCATTTGATCTTAAGCTTGAGAATAATCCTCTTTGGCTGGCTGCTCTGCCCTCCAGGTCCACTGGGGTAACTGCATTACCTCCATAGCTCTAGAATGTAGCCCTGCCCCCTCAGCTCTGCAGGACACCCCACCCCCATGACTCTGTCTGTGGCCTTGCCCATGGGGTATTGGGTAGTGGTATCCCAGCCCACTGAGACCAAGGAGGTGGCCATACTCCCTAAAACTGAGGAGGAAACAGGCTTGCCTCCTGGGTAGGTAGAAAGAGCAGCCCTGATGATCTCAGAATTGTCTTCAGGGTCATTCTTATATTTTCTTGAAGGATAACACATATTCACAGCCAGTAGAGCTATTGTTCCATTCTGTAGAATCCCAGAAGTCTTGACAGCCTTCTTTCATTCTGTCCCATTGATTCTGCTCTCTTTAGTCCCAGCTGGCAGTGTTTCTACTGGTATAATTCCATTTCCATTCTTGGCTTCAGTTAAGATGGCTGCTTAAATCCTGTGAGTAATCTCTTTATGGAGTAATTTATAGGTTGTCCAGCCACATGCTTGGTGGTCAGTCTAGAACGTGCTTTCTCACTTCTTACAATATGCATAGGCAGAGAATTTTCCAATTCTTCAAGTTTTGGTGTTTTTTGTTTTTGTTTTTGCTTGGCTTTGTTTTGTTTTTACTTAACAATTTATTCAATTTATCTCTCTCCTCTCACATTTTGATATAAGCAGTTAGGAGAAACTAGGTCACACTTTCAACATTTTATATGGAATCTCAACTAAATATTCAATTTCATCACTTGTAAATTCTACCTTCCACAAAACAATAGAATGTAATTCAGCCGACTCCCTTCCACTTTATAACAAATACTGCCTTTCTTTCAGTTTTTAACAGCATGTTCTTCATTTCTGTATGAGACCTCACCAGACGTACCTTTAATGTTTACATTTTTACCAAGATTATGTTCATGATGATATACATATTCTCTAAGGTGATGGATGCTTTCTTGCTAGCTCTCTTTTCCTTCTGAGCACTCTCCAGAATTGCCTTTGATGTCCATATTTCTACTAACTGGTCCTTCAAGGTGATCTAGGCTTTCATTAGCATGAGCTTTAAATCTCCTCCATCACCCAGTTCCAAAGCCACATCCACGTTTTTAGGTATGTGTTACAGCAGCACCCCACTTCACAGTACCAAAATCTGTTTTAGTCTGCTCAGACTGCCAAAACAAATACTATAAACTGGATGGCTTAAACAACATAAATCTATTTTCTCACAGCTCTGGAGGATAGAAGTCCAAGGTCAAGGTACCAGCAAGCTTGGTTTCAGGTGAAACCTCTTTTCTTGGCTTGTTGAAGGCCATCTTCTTGCTGTGTTCTCATACTGTCTTTCCTCTGTGCATGAAAAAGGGGGAGGGGGGAGAGAGACAGAGAGACAGACAGAGAGAGAGAGAGAGAGAGAGAGAGAGAGGTGGAGAAAGAGAAAGTGTTTCTTCCCCTTCTTATAAAGACACCAGTCCTATGGGATTAGAGCCCCACTTATTTGACTTTAATTGCCTCCTTAAAGGCCCTGTATTCAAATACACATTGTTTACATTGGGTGTTAGGGCTTCAACATAAGAATCTGTTGAGGGAACGTGATTCAGTCCATAACAGGTAGAATTCCGCTAATTGGCTCAAAGCAGTTGTTTTCTATCCCCCGGATCTTTATAATCACCAGGGGGACTGGGAAAGAAACTTTTAAAAGAGTAATGCCTAGGACCTGACCCAGAACAATTAAATCAGAATCTTTCAGCTAAGATAGTACATCAGAACTTTTGAAAATCTCCTATGCGATTATAAATTTGTATTTAGGATTGAAAACCAGAGACTCAAATCCTTTAGGGCCTATTGACCCAAATCATAATGCATACAATGTTGTGAATACTTTTGGCGAGAAGGAAGGGGGATTGGTATTGGCATTATAAGCATATTACAACATGTTATCAAGGAATATATACTGTACATTATACTTTATTTTAATTCATACACTGTAATAATATATGATATACCAGAAAATATATTTATACTATATACCATCATATATGCTTAGAATGTAGGTGCTAGTAAAAGATGAACCAGAGAGCTAGGGTTCTAGTAATGATTACATTCCCTTAACATTCCTAAGAAAAATGGGAATAGCAATAATAGTATTCTCCTTTGTTACAAGAATTATGTGAGATTATAGATGTAAAACATCAAATCGTGCAGTATTATTATTAGTAATAGTTAAAGAAATCAGATGGAAAAATTTAAGTTGTCTCCATTTGTCTTGTCTCTGATACACTAAGATCCTCGGGCTTTGGAGCAGGAGACTCAAAACTGTCTCATTGCAGAGCTTAAATAAGCTAAACTTTACATAGCAAAGTGCTGGTGATCAGGGCAATCAAAGAGCATATGGAAATAACAGAGTAATTCTAAAGCAAGTGGTTCAGGTAACAGTGGATGGAAGTTTTGAGCCAAGTTATGGGTATTCAAGGTGAGTTTTGAGCGTTGAGAGCATGCTTTTAGAGCCTTAGCAGAAAATCAAGGAGGCCCTTTTTAGGTCACTCTTTTTCTATTGGAATATTAGATTGTTTGTGATTAATTTTAGGACTCCACAAACTGAACTTGTTGAAGTTTTTCAGCAGTTATCAAACGAATGTGTTTTGAGTTGAAGCTGCCTGTGAGAAATGGCTTTTTCTAAAACACGAGCAGTTGTTTGGCCTTTCAATCTAGTTCCTCTTACATGTGTGTTAGAAAAAGCCTACCTGGTAGAAATGTTCTTTCTGAGACTTGAGAATGGTTAAGAGATAAATCTTTTATTCACTTTTCTTCCGATATGTTCCGTTATTCTCATCTGAAGTGTGTGGGAAGCCTTGCCTGTCTAATCTTCAGCATTTTGATGAAATTGCCATAAAAGGCTTTTCTGTGTTTTGTGTAAATCCTTATCTTAATTGGAAGTTTGAAGGAGGTTAATGGTGGCTATTTTCCTACGTCTGTTTTTAGTATACCGCTTCAATGCAGAAACACTGGCCAGCTAAGGAGGTTTATTCTTAAATAGCTTAGTGGTAAAGTGTATAGATTCAGAGCTAACCCACCTTGTTTAAAATCCTGCCTTTGACATTTGCTAGTTTAATTTCTCTAAGACTCAGATTACTCATCTGTAAAATGAGGATGATAATAATAGCATCGACTTCATAGAGTTGTTGTAAAAATTAAGTTTGCTAACGCATAGGAAACACTTACATCACTGTTGGGTCCATAGGAAGCATCACTAAATGTTATGGATTCCTGATGCTTGTTTTAAGGTTCCTTTGCCAGACTAAGGAGGCGCCAGGCTGAGAGTCTCCTGGAAAGAAAACTTGCCTCTGAGCCACATTGGTCTGGGTTCAAGTCCTGACTCCATCACTTAGAAGCTACACAATTTTAGGCAGTAATCACTGGTAGCCTTTGTTAACTCATCTCTAAAATGAGGAAAATATGAGGTCTCATTTGTATATTTAATATAATGGTTAAATATGATGACCTTCCATCATCACTGTCTGAGTTTAAGCTACTATTATCTCTTGCCTTGAAGATTGCCTGCCTATTGGTCTTGCAGCTTCAATTCTTACCCATTTCACAACTCATTCTCTGTGCAGTGGTCAGAGTAAAATATAAATGAAATCATGCACTGCCATGTTTAATATGTTCATTGGTTTTCTGTCACTTTGCAATATATGCCAATCTTACAACCATGACCTATATGGCCCTGTACAATCTATTCATGCTCAAGTCTCTAACCTCATCTACAATCACTACCATTCCCATTTTCACTATGTTCCAATCATACTTTATGATAATTTCAGCTTATGATGGGCTTGTTGGAACATAACCCCATTGTAAATCAAGGAACATCTGTCATCTACTCCCACAACTTTGTGGTCTCTGGGACCCTTGGGCTGAGACTGTGGGATAGTGGGATTCTTGCTTTCTTTATGTTCCTGTAATATACCTAGCTCTTTCCCACCTCAGGACTTTTGAATATGCTCAGGGGTTTGCACATGTTCACACTCACAGAAAACTTTTACTTGGGATCTATAAAGGGTCGGTGTTCCTTTTTAAGCTGAATGACTCAAAGTCATCTCCTTAGAAAGGACATTTTTTACCATCTCATCTAAAGTGGACAGCCCTCCGGGGTGATCTGTATCATATCTCATGCCTTTAGTACATGTTATCATACTTTGCAAGTATCTTGTTTATTCATCTGTTTATTTGTGTGTTGTTTCTCTTTCCTGACACTTGCAGGGCCAGATTTTGTCTGAATTCTTCATTGTTATATTTCATAGTGCCTGGCACATAGTAAGTGCTCAATGAATATTATGGGAAGAAAGAAAGGAAGGGGAAAATAGAAAGAACAATAGCACATAAAGCTGCTCAATATATTTTAGCACTATTAAAGAAAAAAAATAATAAAGACAAGATAAAGCACTGAATGGAAAAGTTTTACTGACAAACGGACAATGCCATTCAGCACAGAGTCTGGACCCCAGGCATGGACTTCTGGGGAGGAAAAAAATAAAGGAGTCAGTCTTTTAAAGCCATGAGTCTGAGAACCGTCTCTTTTCTGTAGGAAGAAAGAGGTGTCTCTCTCTAAGTCATGTTGCTTGACTGACAATCTCTGGGCTTGTCCATGTGATAAGTACTGGGCTGGCTGGAGGCTGTCTGCCATGTAAGGATTTTGGCCACCTTGTTCATGCCACTATCATGCCATACCCAAGAGGTTAAGTGTTTGAAGCAGAATATGGCACCCAGTCTATACTGGTTTCAGCAGGCAACTTGGCCAAGTTGGGATTTGGCAGGGCCATCTCTGATTTATACGTTCCATCCTTTCCTCTTTCACTAAATGATAAAATGCCTGTGTGGATAATCTTAATTCCTTGCAGTTTGCATCATAGCACTTCTATTTCTAGAAGGCCAGGATAATACATTCTCTCCAAATCTGTTCTTGAAGGCTCTTGTCTCAGTGAAACTGCTTTTCCTGTCTCTACCAGCTGGACACACGAAAATGTTATCTCCAGAGGACCTATTTTAGTTTTGCCGTCTATCATCTGGAGAAAAAAAAAAAGTGAGGTCTTATTCTGATCTAACAATTGCATGGGCTGTTTTACAGAGAGAAAGAAAAAGAAGAAAAAAAACAAATGACGTGCCTGATGAAATGCCTCCTACTTCTCATAAACGTCACCTGTCAGTGACTTCTCCAGAAGACATCCTCCCACAGCCTGTCTTTTAGGGCAGGCATTTTGGGCTGTGAAAGTTATGTGTGCAGATATATGCTCTGCAATTCTAGAACTAAAATTCAACTTTGCTTGCCTTATGTCAGGCACCATTCTAAGGGCAACCACAGATTGGTTTCTTTAATGCTCACATTCAACAGATGGAAAAACTGAGATACGGAGAGATCAATGCTGGTGTCCAAGGTGACCCATGAAGTTGTAGAGCTAAGATTATAACCAGACAATCTGGCTTCAGATGCTTTACTCTTAACCACTATACAAATGGTCCCTGACTTACTATGGTTCCACTTAAAATCTTTCCACTTTACAATTGTCTGTAAAGTGATATGCATTCAGTAGAAACCATAATTCGTGTACCCATATAACCATTCTGTTTTTCACTTTCAGTACAGCATTTAGTAAATTGCATTTAATAATTGCAACACTGTATTATAAAATAGGTTTTGTGTTAAATGATTTTTTCTCAACTGTAGACTAATGTCAGTTTTTTGAACATGTTTAAGGTAGGCTAGGTTAAGCTATGATGTTAAGAAAGTTAAGTGTATTACATACGTATTTGACTAATAATAATTTCAGCTTATGATGGGTTTGTTGGAAAATAAACCCATTGTAAATCAAGGGACATCTGTAATCTGCTCTCTCAATGGCAGTAACTTTGTGGTCTCTGGGTCCCTTGGTCTGGGACTGTGGTATACTGGGATTCTTGCACTTATCAAATTAAAGCCTGCAACTATTTTTTAATGTTTATAATTTAAAACCAATAGCTTCAGAAAAACATTGCTTTCTCTTTACTTTCAAGCAAAATTTCAGGCTTATAATTGTAATTCTACATGTAAAGCTGTTCAGTGTTACCAAAGCAACTTCCTTGTCTTCAGCATCATAGATGAGATTTTCAAAACTAAAGGGTTTGTAATCAGTATATTCTAGATTTTGTTATGGGGACTTCAAATATACATGATACTCCAAATAGAAAATAAATAGAATGAACCACCCATTTTTCCTGTCCAATTGTCTGTCAATATTCCATTCTCAAGAAAACAGGAAGAATGGCAGATAGACAGAAAATGTGGGCTGAGTTTAAGGATTCCCTGAAGGAGTAAGGCCTTCCATGATGAACACAGCCCAAGAATCTGATTAAAGAGATCAGTTTTCAAAGCAAAAATCTCCAGAGATTAGGATCACAGTATTATAATATGCTTCTTTGATACATTATCTATCATGTATCTGTGTGTGTATGTATTATGAGTCTCTGAGAGAGACTCAGTGCATTATTAAATAGTTGTTTGCAGAAAAATTGGCTTTATGCAATGAAGTCTCCAGTTCAAACTTCTAAATATCTAAAGAGAAGCTCATGCAAACAGCATTGGTGCTGAAAGTATTGCAATTTTAGCTCTACCATCTACAAGCTGAAGGACATTCAGGAAGTCACTGAACCTCTGCTGCCCTTTATCTAAAATGAGCATAAAAGAGCTATATTTTAGGGCTCATTTGAGAATTCCTAAGATAATGTGCTGAAGGGGATTTTAGTGCTGTGTTTGATACATAGAGAACACTCAGTAAATGACAGATGATGAAAGGAAATAATTTTCTGCAGCATGAATCCAATGGATGCACAATATATACAGGCCAAGGGTGAAAAAAGAGTAATAATTATACAGCTAATACTAAATTCTTAGTTTCAGACTCATTATTAAACTTTGGAAGAGGCAGCCAAATGAATTCCATGATTAATTGATGTGCTAGTACTAATTCTATGTGAATGAGCAATACAGAGATGGTGGGAAATCCAAATCATGTCCTACAGTTCTCCTCTATGCATCAAACAGAAAAAGTTGAGTCCCTGTCAGAAGAAGCCTGTTTGGACAAACCCATCTTGTCTCTAAACTTAATATTTTGGGCCTTTTCCTCAGCCCATTAGTGCTGACTAGCTGATCTAAAGGAGACAAAATATAAATAAACTGTTGGACATTGTCCATTGAGGGAAGAGATGGTGTGCCCAAGAGGATATCGGCAGGGTCTAGGGGCCCAGATAATGAGGCACTAAGAGTGGGAGAGGGAGGCTTGTAGGAAGACTGTATCAAAGCTAAACTTTATTTTCTACTTTGGCCTAAATACCATACTGCATTTGATAGGATTCGGGGTGTATGTGCATGTGTGTGTATAGGTTGAACAGACAAAAGCATCCTCGGTGCTTGAAGAAACACAATTTAGAACAACCCCCCCCCCCCCAAAAAAAAAAGTAAATGCACAAAAACAAGCAAAACCAACATGGTTCATTTTTGTATAAACACATTTGAATAATTAATTGTTTCAAGAAAATTTTCCAATCAATGCTGAAATCATGAAAAGAAAACCAATGTATAATCTTCTGAGATATTTATCACTTATTAAGGTGGAAAAAAAATTATTTAGAATACCAAAAGAAAGGGCTTCGGATCTTTGAATTTGTAAATAGGCAGATGTTTGCTGGGCGTGGGGATGATTCTTCACATATTCTCAAAAAAAGACAATTCACACGTCAGGGGGAACATATAACTTGGGTGCCATCTTCAAAACTATGTTTTAGCACATTCTTGTAAAGAGCCTTTTCTAATAATGAATTTTTCCCATGAAGTAAATGAATTTTTCTCCCACAGAAGTGAAAGAAAGTAGAGCCACCAGGAGCTAGAGTTTTGAAAGCCTTTGTCAACTGGGTATTTCTACAGTACCTGAAGGGTTAAGCCTACAGCAGCCACTAGGTGTCACGTTGAGCTTGGTTTTGGGAACTTGAGCTCTGACCGACTTCAAATAAAAAGAGGCACCTCCTTGGTTAATTTCAGCTACTGTTCAGTTTCTTTAAATAGAGACTCTTACTCTGCACATGTCAAATCTTCAGAGTCTTTCCCTTTGTCTTACAG
Organism: Galeopterus variegatus; assembly: GCF_000696425.1. Lineage (NCBI taxonomy): Eukaryota > Metazoa > Chordata > Mammalia > Dermoptera > Cynocephalidae > Galeopterus > Galeopterus variegatus. The sequence continues at coordinate 398,771 of NW_007727301.1, forward strand.
GTATTTACAACCATTTAAACTTTTCACCTCACCACAAAGGCCTAGCAGAAGGTAGATTTTGAAATAGGGTAGGTGTGACCTAATGGGGTCACTTCATAGGAAGAAGTCTCTTTTAGTCTTGTATCCCCCATAACTCCTTTAGTTCTTCTATCGTAAAACACCTGAAATTAACATGCAAGGGGAGAAATAATTTTGCAAGTACTGTGTAAATTGTAGCAGGGATACAACACATTTCCATGCCTAGATAAGTTCCATCTATGGAAATTCTGGAGCTCCCACGGGTTTTCATCATCCTCCCACCACCTCCCTGCCTTCAGTGGAGTGCCTTCCCAGCTGAGGGTCACACCATTCTTCTCCCTGGGTCCCATTAGTTAATTTAGCAAAGAAATTGACAAATGAAATGGTTGAAATTCGAGTTGCCATTTCAACAACTTGCCAATTCCAGAAATACTGTTTTAAAAGAAGATAGTTTTGGAGGGCAATGTTTTGGCCACAGAGAATAACAATTCAGCACAATCCAACTAGATGAGAGTGGAGAAAACAGGGCAGTTTGAAGGTCTAGAGATGGGAGTACTCTTTGTTCTGGAAATACTTTCACATGGCTACCTATTATGCCAGAAGTAAAACAAGCTGTGTCTCTAGGCATGCACAGATATTTAGTAGAGGTTTTAATTTTAAATATTTTTTGTCTGGTTTTGGTTGGGATAGGTTAACTGAAAAACAGTGAAATAAAAAGAGAAAGTGTGCTGAAGAAGCCCCGTATTTGTGGAGGAGAGCAAGTCTCTGTCTGAGCCTATGAAAGCAAAGTGGTAAGCAGAATTCAGAACCAGATAAAACCGTAGAGTAGGCAGGTGCAATAACGCAGGCACAGGTTGCTAGGATTTGAACACCTGTAGAAAGCCTCAGTATACTAAAAAAAGAATGTTTTTTCATTCCCAGGGCATTGCCTGATTTTTAACACATTAAAGAGTAATTCATTCATACATACATTCCTTCTTTCAAAAATTATTTAGAGTACCTGATAATTGTCAGCATTGTTTTAGGGACTAAAAATACAACAATAAACAAGACCAAGATTGACAGTGTTCCAACCTCCGTGAAGTTTGCATTTTAATTGGTGAAGCAGACATCAAAGAATTGAACAAATAAAATGACTTATTTCAGAAGTGAGAAGTCTACAAAGAGACAACAGCAGGATTAAGGGCCAGAGGCACACAAAAGACAATGTGGTTTCCTATATAAGCTTTCATGGAAGTAAATAGGGCAATGAAAATAAACAAGGTTTAGGCTCTGTTATGGGTAAATGTGTCCTCCAAAGTTTCGTGTATTGAAACTTAATCTCCACTGTAACATTTTTAAAATGGTGAAATCCAATTGTGGTAATTGAAAGGGGAGGCCTTTAAAAGGTGATTGGATGTGAGGACCATGCCATTCATGGAGTAAAAAGTTGATGGTGGCCATGGTGTGGTTCTGATGGCCTTCAATGGATAGCAATTGAGGAGATTAGTTCTCTCTTGCTCAGTACATTTCCCATGTGATATCCTGTGTCACTGTAGAAGAAGGTCCTCACCAGATGTGTTTCCCGGACTTTGGACTTTCCAGCCTCCAAAATTGTAAGAAATAAATTTCATTTCTTTATAAATTACCACGTTTCAGGTATTCTGTTATAAGCAACAGAAATGGACCATTGCAAGTTCATTTGCTGTATGATTGTGAGCAGGTCATGGAGGTTTGATTTATTCATCTTTAAAATGGAAATGGTGCTGAGGGTGAGTAGTGAGTACATTTTATCTGGGCTTTCTTGGAAGAACCACTGATGAGGTGACTTTGTGGCTGAGATCTGAATTCTGAGAAGGAACCAGCTACAAGATCTATGGAAATACTTTGCAGAGTAAAGGTCCGTCTAGTATAAAGTTTCTGTGCTTTCTTGGGTTCTAAAAATCATAGGAAGATCAGCAGGGCTGAAATTTCATAAGCAAGGGTGAAGGTGAGCAGGGAGAGATGAATTCACTGGTAGATAATAAGAAATTACATAAAATGGTCTAAATGAAAATTTCTAGCATAGATTGCCCCAAAAGTGAACATTCAACCAATCTATCCAAAAAAGTCTCCACTCTGTATGGAATAAAATTCAAATTTCTTATCATAATTCATATAGGGTCTAAGAAAAATTTCCCTCCTCCTCTGAATGTTTGAGTCTGCTAAACAGACAATAGACAGATTAAGAGGAGAAAAGACATACAAATTTATTAAGGCACATAAGCATGGGAGCCATACAGAATATGAGACTCAAGATCCAAATGGTTGAGGCTTATATACCCTCTGTATTAGTCCATTTTTGTGGCTTATAACAGAATACCTGAGACTGGTTAATTTCTAAGAAAAAGAGGTTTATTTCTTACAGTTTTGGAGGCAAAAAGGTTCAAAGTCCAGGGAACACATTCTGGTGAGAGCTTTTTTCTACAGTGAGGCAGGGTATCACATGGTGAGAATGGGCCGAGCAAGAGAGCTAATCTGCTCACTCACTCTCCTTATAAAACCATGAGAATCATATCCATGGCCACCCATTAGCCATCAACTCATTTACTCCATGAATGGATCAATCCATTTACTGGTGTGGTCCTGGATCCAATCACCTTTTAAAGGCCCCAGCTTTCAATCACTGTACTGGGATTTTCCACCCTGTTAATACTGCTACAGTGGGGTTTCAGTTCCCAGTACATGAAATTTTAGGGGACACATTTGATCCATAGTAACTTCTTCATCGGGAAGTCAGAGATAAGAAAAGGTAGGCAATTTAAGGGGTTGTAAATGATGATTAGGGGAACAGAATGGACCAAGGAGGCAGTCCTTAACTTGTAAATGATTTAAATTGTAATTTAAATGAACCCAAGAGACAGACAATATCTTGATGCAAGTCTGACCAGGTGTGGTCATGTTTCTCAGTCTCCTTTTCTGAAATAGATAATTAAATTTCAGGGAGGGGATGGAAGGCAATTGTGTTCTTTTAGGTGGGTCTCATCTTATGGCAGATAAGAGACTATCAGAGTAAAATTCTATTCTGTGCTGGGGGTTACAGGGGGCAGGGACAGGAGAGGTCCCAAAGTCCTTGATTCTGGGACAGCATCTAAGGCCTTCCTATTTTAGTTTAAAGTGTTCAGCATGCCAAAGTGCCATACTTTTGGAGTGTCATTTTCTGAGCCCCAACACCTACAACGTACTATTCGTCTTTGTGTGCTAAGACAAAGTCTTGCACATGGAAGTGTTCAGAAATGCTCCATTCAATTAATACACAAGCCTATCCAGAAGAGGAACCATTTTATGGCAAACTCTGTTATTTGCCTCACAGCCTTTCCCACCCCTCTTTGTTCTTGTTAG
>NW_007727301.1:402684-404378 GCF_000696425.1 Galeopterus variegatus
TAAATGATGATTAGGGGAACAGAATGGACCAAGGAGGCAGTCCTTAACTTGTAAATGATTTTCATTGTAATTTAAATGAACCCAAGAGACAGACAATATCTTGATGCAAGTCTGACCAGGTGTGGTCATGTTCCTCAGTCTCCTTTTCTGAAATAGATAATTAAATTTCAGGGAGGGGATGGAAGGCAATTGTGTTCTTTTAGGTGGGTCTCATCTTATGGCAGATAAGAGACTATCAGAGTAAAATTCTATTCTGTGCTGGGGGTTACAGGGGGCAGGGACAGGAGAGGTCCCAAAGTCCTTGATTCTGGGGCAGCATCTAAGGCCTTCCTATTTTAGTTTAAAGTGTTCAGCATGCCAAAGTGCCATACTTTTGGAGTGTCATTTTCTGAGCCCCAACACCTACAATGTACTATTCGTCTTTATGTGCTAAGACAAAGTCTTGCACATGGAAGTGTTCAGAAATGCTCCATTCAATTAATACACAAGCCTATCCAGAAGAGGAATCGTTTTATGGCAAACTCTGTTATTTGCCTCACAGCCTTTCCCACCCCTCTTTGTTCTTGTTAGCAGAGTCTGCTTCCCACAACAGTGGCTGGAATCACCAGCTCCACAGTCAGCTCCCTGACTCCCTTGCTGCTATAATTTGACATGTAACCCAGTTCTGGCCAAGGAGACAAGAGAGAATACTTGAAACATTTTTTCCCTGATAAACAGACGCACAGGAGGCCTGATACTCCCTTCCTTCTTTTGAACATTATAGCATAAGGATGGAATGCTTGAAGCTTCTGATTATTAAGGGAGAAATCACCAAAAGCTGAGGATGGTGGGAATATGGAAAGACCCTAGACCTTTGGAGACATGATTTAACCATTGAACAAACTCAAAAATAGCTATCTCTTGATTTACTGTTTTGGAAATTACTAAGTGCCTTCCTGTTTAAACTGTATTTTCTTGAGAATTCTCATACTTTTACAGAGTATATGACAGCTGATCCAGATGTCTCATATTGCTGTATGGTCAGTGCCAAGCAAGAGCATAAAATTCACACTCATTAAGCAATAGTTTGTTCAGTAAACTTATCAATATTTAATTCTTCAATGAACAAAGGTGACTAATACCTTACACTTTTAGAAAATAAAAAAGGTCTATGAATGAAATAACTAACATAGCAGTTAAGACAACTGAGTTCTACATTTTACTCAATATCAAACTAACTGTTCAGTAAATATAGAGCTCCCAGGAGATCTGCTTCTCCTCTTTATAATTGTGTAAGGTTTGGAATACATGTTTGTCTCCTGATTATTTCTCTGAGACTTTTATAGCATTGACAAAATCACACTCCTAACCAATACATCAGCAGTTAGTGCATCTTGCAAAAGACCACTGTGAAAACTGAGTATCTTTGCACAGATCAAAGTTTGCCATTTTTTATACCCCATAATTCCCTTCCATACATTTTGTTTAAAACACTCTTCAGAACTGTTGGTCTTACACAGAGTACCTGTGTCCATGTGCTTTCTTTGTTTTGATTCCAATTGTAAATGCTTACATAATCTTGTCCTAGAAAGAAATGCTTCATTTTACATTCAAAGCTGTGTTCATTGATATTTTCCAAATCATGAAAATATTGATATAAATCACAGATATTTAAATATTTTCTTATTTTTGAAAATATTGATATTGATCACAGA
>NW_007727301.1:405223-410360 GCF_000696425.1 Galeopterus variegatus
ATATAAATCACAGATATTTAAATATTTTCTTATTTTTGAAAATATTGATATTGATCACAGATATTTAAATATTTTCTTATTTTTTACTTCCTGGAAAAAAAAAAAAGGTATTTTTAGTTATACCCAGAATTATGTTTTTAACCTGGGTAACTGCCATAATTATTCACAGTAATACTGGTTTCCACCATAATCCTATTTCTTAAATGGAGTATACAAAAAAGAATCTTAGGGTGATGTATAGGACATGCATATATTTTGTGGCTAAAAATCAGACAGCTACTAAGGCACACACCATGGAAGAATAGTATAATGGAAATAGTTAAAAATTTTATAGATTCATCCATTGTCAAAATTGCTTGCCAATCTTTCATTATTTTATTCTTGTCATAGATGTTCATAAGTAAATGATGATATGCCTTAAAATAATGAGTATTTAAAATCCCACCCAACCTTTTTTCCCAGTAAGCTTCCATTTCTATCTTTCTAAGTTAGAAAAAAATTATAGAATGATCTTGAATTCAAAATGCTGGAGCTGGTGATAATAGCAGACATGAATGCAGTGATGGTGGAGATGGTGGTGAATTTTATTGCTATTGATATCAGCTCTCCTTTATTGAGCACTTTCTAGATGCTAGACATTGTGATGAGCAGTTTACTTGCAATATATCACCATTATTCCATGATGTAATGTAGTATTGTTGTTCCTATCTTATTCATGCAAACTAAGATCTAGAATGACTAAGTGATTTTCTTATTTTAAGTGATTTCATGAGAAGAAATCTTGAGAAATCGAGTAATTTGAAAAAGCCAGGAGAAAAACTAACATCTGAGAAGAATTCATCACTTACCAGGGCAAACGATTCAGAAAGAAGTGTCTATTGTCAATGAAAAAAAATTCCATTTATAGCTGGAGGAAAAACAATCTCTATATTTTGCTGGTAAAGAGTTCAAAGGAGTCCTACAGATTTCCCTTAAAACAGGTGCTGTTCCATGTTTTTTGAGTATTTCTGGAAAATAATTTCACACCTGCAAATCCTCTAGTGAACAGAACACAATGATGTGTAGGACAAGCAAACAGATTTTTCTTTCTTGTTATTTTCCTGCAGTTATTTATTCATTTTTTTTTTTAGCATGGTACCAGACAGGTTGCAGAACCCAATAAAATGGTGAGCCTGTCTTCCCAAATGTCAGGATAGGCATCAGAATCCACCACCTCAGGCATCTCTTAGAAATAGAAAGATCTGAATCTGGGCTTTATCAGCTAAAGGGACTATTTTCTAAAATAGTGTTGTCTAGTGACATATCCATGAAGAATACTGGTGTATATAGAGATCTGTGGAGGAATCCACTGCCAAACAACAACAAAAAAGTCCTTACTTTATTGCAGTTATACCACTTGAAGGAGAGTGTAGCTGTAACTCCTTTGCTTTCCCAGCAAACTGGTACTTCCGTGCACAGTGTTTTATTGATTTGGATGAGTAGCTTTATTTCTTATTCTTAAGGTTTAGACTAGGAAACCACAGAAGGGATTTTAAGCTGAAGAATAAAATCCAGTTTAAGACTTTAATGTCTGTCTTCATTTCAATCCACTGTACCTGACACAGAAAATGAAGATCTTTTATCAGACATTTAGTTTTTGCTATCTGCAGAAAATTTGGGTCAGGAGTTATTAAAAGTTGCAATGACTAATTAGATTCTAACATTAAATGAATTTCAGTCCCAGGCGAGGCTGAGTTGTAATTGGAAAGAGAAACCAGAAATTTTGTAAAAACACATGAGAAGACATATCAGTTCATCCATCCATCCATCTGCCCACCTACCCACCCATCCATTTATTCATCTATTCATCCTTGTATTCATTTATGTACTTATTTATTCATTATAGAACTGCTCAAAATTGAGATTTTCTGATAAGTGCTGAGTAATTAGTGATCAAATATTGATTTCCTCTTTATCTAACAATGTAGTCTTACACTTTCAGTCTCCCCTAAGGATTGAGATTGGTGGACTCAACTTGGAAAATTGCAGATTGTCACTGTGTAAGTTTATGATATAGGTTTTCATCATAATAATACTATTATGTTAATGAGTGTCTTTGGTTAAGATATTTAACTTTTCTATTCCTCATCCAGAAAATAAAGTAGCTAGTCTAGTTAATTTCTAACAATTTCCTTTATTTCTACATTTTCTTATTTCTTTCCTTTCCTCAACAGTTAGCAGCTACCTTGGGTGTGTTTCTGTCTTCAAAATGTCAGGACAGGCATCAGAATCCACCACCTCAGATGTCTCAGATCATCAAGANCATATCCATGAAGAATACTGGTGTATATAGAGATCTGTGGAGGAATCCACTGCCAAACAACAACAAAAAAGTCCTTACTTTATTGCAGTTATACCACTTGAAGGAGAGTGTAGCTGTAACTCCTTTGCTTTCCCAGCAAACTGGTACTTCCGTGCACAGTGTTTTATTGATTTGGATGAGTAGCTTTATTTCTTATTCTTAAGGTTTAGACTAGGAAACCACAGAAGGGATTTTAAGCTGAAGAATAAAATCCAGTTTAAGACTTTAATGTCTGTCTTCATTTCAATCCACTGTACCTGACACAGAAAATGAAGATCTTTTATCAGACATTTAGTTTTTGCTATCTGCAGAAAATTTGGGTCAGGAGTTATTAAAAGTTGCAATGACTAATTAGATTCTAACATTAAATGAATTTCAGTCCCAGGCGAGGCTGAGTTGTAATTGGAAAGAGAAACCAGAAATTTTGTAAAAACACATGAGAAGACATATCAGTTCATCCATCCATCCATCTGCCCACCTACCCACCCATCCATTTATTCATCTATTCATCCTTGTATTCATTTATGTACTTATTTATTCATTATAGAACTGCTCAAAATTGAGATTTTCTGATAAGTGCTGAGTAATTAGTGATCAAATATTGATTTCCTCTTTATCTAACAATGTAGTCTTACACTTTCAGTCTCCCCTAAGGATTGAGATTGGTGGACTCAACTTGGAAAATTGCAGATTGTCACTGTGTAAGTTTATGATATAGGTTTTCATCATAATAATACTATTATGTTAATGAGTGTCTTTGGTTAAGATATTTAACTTTTCTATTCCTCATCCAGAAAATAAAGTAGCTAGTCTAGTTAATTTCTAACAATTTCCTTTATCTCTACATTTTCTTATTTCTTTCCTTTCCTCAACAGTTAGCAGCTACCTTGGGTGTGTTTCTCTTCTATTCCTCATCCAGAAAATAAAGTAGCTAGTCTAGTTAATTTCTAACAATTTCCTTTATTTCTACATTTTCTTATTTCTTTCCTTTCCTCAACAGTTAGCAGCTACCTTGGGTGTGTTTCTCTCTTCAAAATGTCAGGACAGGCATCAGAATCCACCACCTCAGATGTCTCAGATCATCAAGAGACATATACACTTCACTTGAGGGAAACATGTCTTTAAAGTTCATGTAAACATCAGGATGAGGTGCTCATACAGTGACAGTAGCACATTTTGGAAAATTCAAATCGGTGTTTACAAATGTCATGGAATTAACAATATTACTTGAGTAAGGAGCAAATGCAAGAAATGTTACTCTAAAGGCTCTGAAAAAGGAGCCCATTTAAATTAAAAAATCAGGGTACCTAGAAGAACTTAAATAAGAAAATTGAGTAAATCTGGGACAGAAAAATAAATATATGCACAGATAGACAATTTCCTAATATCCATGGAAAGGAGCTTCTTATTTCTTGGTTCACTCTTTGGAAAAGTAATAGATTAAGAGGTTCATGGCCTGAGCTTGAGAAGAGAGGTCATCTTCATGTCCTCAAATGCTGTATCTTACGACATGGATGAAATTCTTACTCTCATAAAAATTACTTAGTCCAGGGACCACTCCCACTAGAGGAAATGTTTGTGGCTGGCAATTGTCTGTTACATTTTTAGTTCATACTGATGTTATTTTGCTTCTTTATAAAGCGTTTGCATCCATCTTATTTCTACCACTATACCCAGGATAGCACTTTGTACATAATGGATAATTAGTAAACAATTGATTATTTCCTGGTTAGATTATTACCAGAATTGTAATCTCTATAAGAGATTCCTAATGATGATAAAATTACTTATTGATAACTTGTCCATGTATTCCACTATGTACATCATCCTGTTTCCATGGATTCTTTGTGCAATTTTTTAATGGATAGCTAGAACAGAGTTTATATCTGCATTTAAAGGGAATCCATGGGAGAATTCTTTCCTGAAATTTTTTCTCTTTTCTATACTTGTTCAGTTCTTCATCTATATGTTGTATACTTACGATAGAAGATTCACATAATAAAGTACATTGTTGCAGAACTGGAAGAAGCAATAGAGATCATCCCCCTGAAAGAGAAGGCTAGCTGCCCAACAAAAATTTGTGTATCTTTTTTGTAATATAGAATTATTGTTGGAAACGGCTACTCAGCTGAGAACTATTTTTCAACTCTGCTTGAGGGCCATGTGACTCATTCCTGCTAGTAGCATTTGGGCAGAAGTGATGAGTTACACACTTCGATTAAAGTGGCTAAGAAATGTGAGGGTCTACATATTATGTTTTCTCATCCACTAGCTGGATGTAAAGGACTCTGAGGCCCTGGGAGATGGCAGAGATATAAAATGGAAGGATCTGAGCCATGTGTAAAAATTGATCTACAAACACCCTAATACATTTTTAGGTGAATGAGAAATAAACTTTGTATTTTCTTAAACCACAGAAATTATGAGGGCAATTTTCTGTTATACCAGCTAGCATTGTCTTAATTAATTAAGATTTTCACCAGAAGGTTAAGACTGAGCCTTGGAAATGTTATCAGGTTTGAATAAAGTACACATTGCTGTCAAAATCAGGATTAGAACCCAGAACTGCTGTGATTGCCCATCCTAAGGCATGCACATCAGCAAAGAAAGCTACAAAGTTGGAGAAACTCTCAAGGAGGTTATATCAAAGGATGAGACAACAGTAAAAGAACAAACTTCTCAATGCTTCTATTATCTAGAAGGAGTCCTTGAGTAGAAAGTAGATGGAACTCTCTTCCCCTCTCTTCCTCCTCAAAAGGAATAGCTCTTCTACTAAGTTAAGCTTGATTCAGGACA
>NW_007727301.1:410791-412341 GCF_000696425.1 Galeopterus variegatus
TCCCCTCTCTTCCTCCTCAAAAGGAATAGCTCTTCTACTAAGTTAAGCTTGATTCAGGACACCTTGGTTTCTACTGATGAGACATTCAATAATGCCAATTCCGTGTGTACTCTAACTTTAAAGGAAGACATAATAAAGGAAGCTTAAAGAGATTTACTGTTTTTTTTTTAAAAAAAGGTGTTGCTCCTTTCACACTTTTATGCCCATCTGAGGCCCCATTTCATTTCATATAAGGTGAGCTTCTCTTTTTGATGCTCTCACGGGGATATAAATTGCAATCTGTAAGTCAGTGTATGCCTGTATCACCTTTCTATTGGTAGGTTTTATGTGCTTTATTTTGGGGGGGAAAAATCTTCATCCCAGGAAGTTTACTAAAATCAAAGGCAGAAAGATATCTGCATATCTGCTTGCTAGAACTTTCCCCAATGTATTGTCAGTTTCTGAAACATGCCATGTTTGGCAGCCATAGAGAGAATTGACATTTTGTTCAATGTTAACAATTTTGGTTTTTTGAATAGCTTTATATGGACTAATCATTTTTTTTTTCTGGCAGCAGGTTGATCCAGAGTATATGGACTAATTAATGATTTTTTTATTCCAGTGGTTGAATTGTGATTACCTATTGGTTTATATTTTATAAAACCAGAATTTATGAAAGTACTAGGTCAAGTTCTGACAAGGCTAATTTGAACAGTGTTTACTTTGGTAAGAAGTTTGCAAAGGGCATGTGCACACACTGTAATTTGTTTTGTTAGCCTAAAGAGAAAAAAATTGACAGAGGAGATATCTAGGGAAAATGAGATTGGGAGAGGAAAGATGGAGAGGTCCATGAAAAAACAAAACAAAACAAAACAGAAGAGCAAAAGAGAAACTATGTCTGAAACATGTCTTTACCCACTTCAAAATAGTACCATGAGTAAAATATGCAGCCATGTGAAGAATCAGTTATTTTTGTGTCTTAATGAGGCTCACCCCTTCAGCAAGCTCTGCAAAATTAGAAACTGTAACTTCAGAGACACGGTTAGGTCCTTCTTCTGCATAGGTACTAGGCTCAATACATTTCATTTGATAAACCTGCCATTACAGCAAAGAAAATACTCCATATCTGTATTAGTTATCTATTGTTACATAACAGTATTACTATAAATGTAGTGATTTAAAACAACATACATTTATGTTATCACAGTCTCTATGGATTTGGAGTCCAGCACAAGTTAACTGGGTCCTTTGATTCAGGATTTTAAAAGGCTGCAATCAAAGTCTTCGTTGGGGTTGAGGTCTCATGAGGTTTGACTGGGGAAGGATCCATTTCCAAGCTCACATGGATGTTGGTGTCATTTAGTTTCTTGCATATTGTTGGACTTAGGGCCTCAGTTCCTTGCTGGCTGTGGGTCTGAAAGCAGCCCTCAGTTATTGCCCCATGAGCCTTCCCAACACAACCACTTACTTCCTCAAAGCCAGCGAAGAAGGGAATATCCTGGCAAGATGATCTTTATAATCTCATGTAATATAATTATGAATATTCTGTTACCTTACTATAGTGTATGGGT
>NW_007727301.1:413795-415478 GCF_000696425.1 Galeopterus variegatus
CAAAGCTCCCCAGTTGCAAAGCAACAGCCCCTGAAGGTTTAAACTGCAGATCACAGTTTATAAACAACTCTGTTAGATCACCTCTGGAATCACCCTGTGATTAGCAATAACCTAACATCTTTGCCATGAGTTCTTTCCAAGGCTGACTTGTTCATAATTTGACAGGGTCACTACAAAGCTTGGCTGTTGTGATCAATACCAGTGTCCTCTTTTGCTTTTCTCTCCCATTCATGGATGATCAACAGGCTGAAAGACATGGATTTAGTTAAATTGGTAGTGGGATGGAAAAATCACCTTTAATCAGGCAGAAAATTTCTGCTATTATTGGTCAAATCTAATACCAGTAACAGAACAAGGAAATTTTTTCATGGCATAAATAAAGGAGGGAGTCCAGAAAAGCCTTTTGGCACTCAATGTAGATTATCTTATACTCAAAGTAAATTATAGAAAATTCCAGGAAAAGCATGGGTCTAAGGAACTGTGGCTTAGATCTGTCTACACTAATTTCAAATAAAAATAATGTGTGGGGCCAAGTGCAAACCAATAGTCTCAAAATGAATAAGGCACTATTAAGATAAATTTCTATAGATTGCAGGATAAAAATACTTTACTTTGCCCTTAAGGAGAAAATAGCTGGAAAAAAATAGATGAGGGAGGGGTTAAGACAGATTACAACAATCAATTATTAATACCGATGAGCCAAGGCCAGCTGATGCTATCACACTTCATCATCCAAATTCTCATGAGGGGGATATACAACAGTAAGTTATCGCCGCAGTACTTTCCCCACTACTGCAAGAGACGTTCATTTCCAAGGAGCCGACCAAGTGACAGTGAGCTTCAGAAGAGGACTGGTGTTAAATGATTGTACTGTAATTATTCTGAAAGGGCTTTCATCATCATTACCCAACATTCTGCAGATGCAGCATGTTTGAAAATAAACTATGGCCAAACTAGCATCACGTCATTTCAGATTTTAAACACAAAGCCTCTGGTTTGCTGATATATTTTTGTGTATGCAAGTGTAGACGAACACAAATGTACTCGGCCGAGCATACATCATTTTAAAGTTGTTTAGCCAATGCATCTGCACTGGTGTGAACTAGGTAATCTATGTGCAGAGTTCTCTGACCGTGATAAATGCAGTGAAGGAGGACATTCCTTCATTCCTTGCTTCATTCATTCCTGCAACCTGAATAGGTTGAGCACCTGCCACTGTGCTGTTACAACAAATAAGATGAATAAAACCCTACCCAAGAGGCGTTCTCTATCCACCGAGTTCTTCCAGCAAATGTTTGGATTCTCCCCCTTGTTTACACCCCAAAAGGACAGGCTAATTGTCTGTTTGCTCTGCCAGTTTGTCTTAATTACAAGGCTTTCAAGGCCATTAACAGATGAAGCTGTTTAGATTTCACAAGTATGTTTAAATTTCTCCTCTCTGGCCCTTCACTTCTCTTGCCCTCCACCTGGCTTCAGGCTCAGGTGGGAGGGCAAGTGGGCAGAGCAATAGGATAAATAGATGTACCTCTCTACAAAAATAAAGCCAGCGCCCTTGCAAGAGTGTCACTATCCTTATATTATATCACACATATACAATATACTGTAAATGTCAGTTTTTACAGGTATATGTAAATTACATTCGTATGTGATTGTAAGTCATTTTCCTGCTTTTCTGTTGTCTTC
>NW_007727301.1:415887-432687 GCF_000696425.1 Galeopterus variegatus
TGTTTAAATTTCTCCTCTCTGGCCCTTCACTTCTCTTGCCCTCCACCTGGCTTCAGGCTCATGTGGGAGGGCAAGTGGGCAGAGCAATAGGATAAATAGATGTACCTCTCTACAAAAATAAAGCCAGCACCCTTGCAAGAGTGTCACTATCCTTATATTATATCACACATATACAATATACTGTAAATGTCAGTTTTTACAAGTATATGTAAATTACATTCGTATGTGATTGTAAGTCATTTTCCTGCTTTTCTGTTGTCTTCAATCTAGTTATAGAACAATGGACCCAAAGACTAGTTAACTACAGTGAGGCAAATTGTCATGAAGAGACATAGTAGATGAGACCAGCCCATTCAATACTAGAGCCATTATGAGAAAGGGGACACGGTGAGGACATGATAGAAAAGTTAGATGCAGGCTACGCAGGTGGAATTGAAATAGACCGTGGGTTGAGTACAGTGTGTTATCCTGGGAGTTTATTGCCCGATTCCTCATCTCGCCTTTGTCTTCGTCATATCACCTATGTCTTTCATTGCCTCCCCTATCAGTCATTCCAATTTCAAAACATACCTTGTGTTTGGCCATTGCTCTTTGTCCCTCTGTGATCACCTTGGTACAGGTCGTCATCTTAATTAAAATAGCCTCCTAACGAGCCTCCTTTCCTACATTCTTCCCCACTTTAATCCTGCCGTATTCTTAATGCCAAAGCCCCCATTATTATTACTTTTTTAACGTGGATGAAATCACATCATTCTCCCATTTAAACCTTCTCATTTTGCAGAAATCCAATCTCCACAGACACTGTGTGGTCTGGTCTCCTCCCCAGCTCTCCAAACGCAACTCCTTTCACCTCCCCTTTTCTCCATGTGTTCTGGTCACACTGCCCATCTCTTAGATTTCTGAGGCTATCGGGTCTTTCCCCTCTCAGAGCCTTTGTTCCTGCTGCTCCCTCGGGCTGGAGACTTCTTTTCTTATGCCTCATCATAACCAACACTTCCTCAAGAAGACATTCCCAGACCAATGCCTTCATAGCTCATGCCATGCTTGATAATGATTTTCACTTTTGTTGATTGTTTTTATCTCCCAGTAGAATATAGGCTTTGTGAAGGCAGGGCTTGCTCGCCTTACACCATGGCACCCTGCTTGCCTCCTGTGCATCCTTCATCACAGATGCTATGTAACTCTTCGTTGAGTAGATAAGTGAGAAAAACAAGACAGTCAATCTTTTGACCAGAGGTGGACAAAAAATATGCTTGTTATTGATTTCTGTTTAGCTTGATAGCATGCAATACTTTTTGTTTAATGAGTTGGAACCAGCATAAATGACCATCATAGGATGAGTGGATAAGGAAAATGTGGTATATCTACATAATGGAATACCACTCTGCTATTAAAAAAGAATGAAATACTGCCACTTGCAGCAATGTGGATGAACTTAGAGAAAATTATGTTAAGTGAAATAAGCCAGGCACAGAAAGATAAATCCCTCATGTTCTCACTTATATGTGGAAGCTAATAAAAATAAACAAATAAATAGAAAAAAAATGCAACAATCACAGTAATTCCTTGAACTTGTTAAGAGAAAAGAACAGATATGATGTTGATGGAGGTGGGAAAGGGGGGGAAGCAGGGGGGAAAGGGAGAAATTGGTAAAGGGCCATGAAAATCAACTACATTGAATAATGATAAATAAATTAAAAAATGAAAAATAAAATAAAATATGATTATCTTACCCATTTTAAAATAAATAAGAATCATTTATTAGTTTTGGAAATCGCTAACATAAATTTGACATATTTTGGTGCAGGAAGTAGGTTCTGTGCTTTGTTAAAATGTTATTTTCTTTCAAGTTCTCATAGAAGCATAACAACAAACATGCATGGGTCTATGTGTAAGAAGACAGAGCTTAGCTTAGAGAGGCTGAACAACTTGCTGAAAACCAAACAGCTAGTAAATTCTAGAAACTAGTTTTATCACCAGAGTTTCAATCATTGCATTACACTTTGTGCTTTTTTTTTTTTTGCTTTTTGCTTCCTTTTCCCCTCTTTCTTCACACACTACCCCCTTCATTTAGAATAGATCAAAATAACTAACATTGATCATGGACTCACCACCTCACAGACACTGTTTCAAGTATTAGCTCACTTGATCATCATAGTGATCCTATGAGTGGTTATTATTTAATAATTAATTAAATAATTAATTGCACACAGACTTATTAAATTTTTCTTGGGATCATGTAGCCAGTAAGAGGTGGGGGTGGGATTGGTTTCCAGGCAGACTAACTCTTGAGACTCCATTCTAATAACCTTACTGTTCAGTCTTCCTTGCTATTCTGTGCTCTTTTTTTTCAGTAAAAACATGCAGTATTGAAAAGTAATTATTTTTTTGAGTTGTCTACCTAGAGGAAAGATAGAAGAGCTACTGAAATATTGAAATATATGAGTATGTTGCTTAACTGTAAGCAGACTATAAGCAGGGGAATTCTTACTTTTCCCAATTGAGTGATAAAGTTCCCATTCAACAGCACAGCACCAGCACGTCTCCTGGAAAAGAGTTAAGAAGTCCATGTTTGTGTGTGTGGAGTGTATGGGGTGCCAAGGGGAGGGTGGGTATCTTCAAACCAAGGTTAAAGTGTATCCTAGGCTTCAACAGGAAGTTTGTGACAGGTGGTTAGGTGTTGCCAAGCTTGATGGACAGTCACTTGGAGTTCATTCCTGCTCTATTCATAGCATGGGGATAAAAAAGAGAAAAGAATTAACATGCAGTGACACTATGTATCTAAACTGTTCAGATATTATCTCATTCATAGCAATGCCAGGAGGTAAATGCTATTATTACCAACATTTCACAGTAGTCACTTGGAGTTCATTGCTGCTCTACTCATAGCATGGGGATAGAAAAGAGAAAAGAATTAACATGCAGTGACACTATGTATCTAAACTGTTAAGATATTATCTCATTCATAGCAATGCCAGGAGGTAAATGCTATTATTACCAACATTTCACAGATGAAAAAAATTATAATCAGGGAGCTCAATTAACATGTACAAGGTCCTTCAGCTTGTACATTTTAGATCTGGATTTGGGCCCAGAACTATGTAATTAAAAATCAGGGTTCTTTCTGAAATCATCTTTCTGATCTGTCAGATTACACACACACACACACACACACACACACTTCATAGCCTAACAAAAAATTTCTTTTGTATATTAGAAGAGATTGAGAAAGAGATTGCTGTTATAAAGCTATGATAAATAAGTTAAAGCCTTAGAAAATCCTTAGGAAATAAGGCACATGAGAACACATGAAGACGGTAGAAATTAATTGTAAGAACCCATCACTGCCACTCAGGGCAAAATTTAGATTTTGGTTGAAACCATGTACTTTTCCATTTATAGAACTTCCTGATTTTCACTACATCAATATTGTGTGAGCGTTTATTTGAGAATAAAGATTCCTAAGAAGTATATTTCAAATTGGCTCGGATCCCCACCCTTAATCCAGTCTCCAGAAGAGATGTGCTGAAAGTTGTTTGTATGCTTCTTTATCACAGTAAAACTATAATATAGCAATGTCTAAAGAATTTTAAAGTTAAAAAGAATAAGCAGATCTGGCACCTAACCCACCGACTATTAGTCTAATTTTTCTAAGTTCTTTTCACTCTCAACTTTTCTGAATATATTTATATTTACTTCTCAGACAATGTTGTATTTCACTCTTAACTTAAAATTGTTACAAAATTTTTTCTCTGTTATGTAATTCTCACAATGCCTATATATAATGGCTCTGTGATGTTTTATTGAGATGCTGGCTTGCAGTTGACTTAATCACTTCTCTATCGGGCTATATGTAGTTTGCTTTTTTTACTTTTCACCATTGTACTGATGCTACATTTTAATTTTTTGTGCAATTATTGATTTTACTGAATTAAAGACTATGCCTGTTTTTCTTTCTTTCTCCTTTTTTTGTGGGGGTTCATCAGACATAACACTAAAAGTTTTTTTTTTTTTTTTAAGATTCTGCTAGTCAAATAAGTGCAAAATGTTATAGAATATTTATAGAATTTGTCTGTCTTTGATTATTAGCAAGGCTGAATATTTTTCCATATGTTTATTTGCTATTTTTATCTCTCTTTGTATGAAGTAGCTGTGTAATATTTGCTAATATACCTATTAGAATCTTATTATTTTCCTATATATGAATGATTTTTACTATAGGTGTTAATACTGTGTAATTTGATGTATATGTTTCCTATTCCATTTTTCTTTTTAATTTTAGTTTTTAAATGTTGGAATTCTTTTTGCATTCAAATCTGTTGGTCCTTTCATTTGTGATTTTTTCCTACAGTTTAAAAATATTTAATAAGTTATTATTTCTATGAATATTCTTTTGTGCATTATATCCATTTATTTGGGAAAATTATAAAAATAGGTAGGGATGGCAAATAGTTTTACCAGTGAGTCTTCCCTCTCAGTGACAGACATCTCTGAATCTTTATGGTGGATCTTCTCATCGAGCCCCAACCTTTTCTCCACTAAATACTATCCTCCAAGAAAGCCACACTCAGGTGATCTGCATTCAAATATTAAATTAAATCTTTGTGCCAGGATGTGGCTTATAGGATGTAGTTATATATGCTACTATATTTACACAGGCAATACACTTACTAAATGACCCTTTCTTTCCCACCTTTCTTTTGAAATTCTTGTATTATCTAAAGTCCTTTATATAGTTTGGCCTTTGTGTTTTAGGTTGTTGTTGTTTTTCTTTTAATCTGATTTACTTTACTTCTACTCTAATCATTTCATTGATTAATTTGTATTTTTTCCCCAACCCAAATATAATTATTTTTCAGAATCTTTGATATTCCCTACTATTTATCTTTTTCAAATTAATTTCAGCACATTCTATTTTTATGAAAATGCAATTTTCAAATAGATAATATAAATTTGTAATGTATATGTATAATGATACTTAAATATGTTATAGGAATCAGAATTTCTAAACATATTTTGGAATTATTAGACAGTAGAAATTACAGAGATATTCAACTTTCTGTGTTGCTAAATAAAATTCCCTCTCTAAAATTTCATGGTTTCAGGTCTTTTTACTGTAATGTACAATTAGATGAGTAAACACAACCTGAAATGTCACTAGTAGTTGTTTTTGCAAAGCAATTGTGATGGTCTTGAGTCAGCTGAAGGATGTAAATGGTATCAATAGGTCCCTTATTCTCTGTCAGATGCTATTTCCAGCTCTCTGGTGTATGAGTATCATTGCCTTAAACAAGGATTTCCATCATGGCCCATTAAGTGGTTGTAATATCCTAAAGTACTTAAACAAAGAATACGTAAGAAGTAAGTATTACGCAGTTGGGACTGAATGGGATGCAAGAATTGATTACACTTATACTGAAATCATCACTGTAAACTTGACAAGTTCTAGGATGGTTTTTCAGGTAACAATTCAAAGGGAAAGACAATTTAAGTAAAGGCTCTTTAAAAAAAAGAAATTTATTAGTGTATGCTAAATGAGTTAGTCTACAAGCTAAATAAAAATCAAGTACAACTAAACTTGCTTTCCAACATTAGCAAAGCAGGGAAGTGATAATGATTGGTTGTGTTACATAGAAATTTATTAGTGTATGCTAAATGAGTTAGTCTACAAGCTAAATAAAAATCAAGTAGAACTAAACTTGCTTTCCAACATTAGCAAAGCAGGGAAGTGATAATGATTGGTTGTGTTACATATTTACCTCATTTGCGGATGATGATCTTGGAGGATTAGGGAAGTGATCGGATTGCTATAGCTCATTTGTGAGTCAAGGCTCATGCTGAGCTGCTGTGGGTATTAAGAGTTGACTCTCTTTTGTTCCACTGCTAATTTACTGTAACACTCTGAGGGTATCCATTAAGGCCAGGAATTGATCCTTTGCATTTAATTGATAAGCTAGATGTCTCTTTTTCTAATTCATTAGGTTAATAACAAGCGTATTTTCCTAAAGGAGCCCAGCAGAACTCTGGGATCCTAGATGACAGCAGCTGGTCCTTGAGTGCAGGAGAATTTATTCTCTGAGGGCTATTTAATGAAACCAGTGATGGTTCAGGGAAACAAAGAAACATTGATAATATAGTGCTTTGTGCCTTTGGCTTTTCTTTTCTGGGAAATCTATTTATTTCAGAGATCATTCTTTCAATATGCATCAGATTCCTTTCCTCCAAATTCTGTGTTTATAAAAAGAATCCCTAAAAAAAAAATCTTCTAATGCTCATTTTGGTCAGGTTGTGTGTATATGGCTGTGGGGGAAGAGGTAAAGATAGAATTCTGAAGATTAACACCAATGATTTTCAAATGGATGTTAAATTTGTAATGTATGTGTATAATGATACTTAAATACATTATGGGAATCAGAATTACTAAGCTTATTTTAAAATTATCAGACAGTAGAAAAGTTATAAATACATTGCATACGAGGAGTTTTTGAGGCATTATAAATAACTCAACTAACTTCTCCTACTTTGATAACTAAGAGTGTAAAATTAGTTTGAACTTCCAGAGATCCTTGCAGACACTTTCATAATATTTTAATTCACGACATAGGTTATTATTATCAATAATGTACAGACTAGGGAACTGTGGTTCGGAAACATTAAGTTGCTTATCCAGAATAATGCACCTAGCTAGTAGCAGAGTCTAAAAAAAGAAGACATAATGTCTTGCTTTTCATATGGCCAAACCAAAGAAGAAAACATTTTGAATGCAAAGGGAAAGCTATTTGACTTACTGAACAGTGAGGAAACAGTTCATTCTGTGGCTATTAATATTTTTTTAGTTTATTCATGACCAACATTCTTAAAAGTTTTTTTTCTCCCAAAAATGAGAACTCATAACTCATTCTGCATAAGAATGTGTCTCATTGAAGATTACCAACTCATAAGGATATAAACTGAGGTCTAACCATTGTTTTTTGTCATCACCTCTTAGCTAATCAAACAGGAAGTCGACTATTATGTTGTTTTGTACCACTTTTTGATTTTTTGCAGCAGGCATTTTCTGGTAGCAAAAGTAGTCATACAATAATGATAACAATTAGCTAACAGATCATGTATCTGTGTCTGGGCAGTGTGCCTGTGGTAGATGGGCAAAATCATGACACAATACTTTTAGACACCAACTCGGCCTTTGAGTGACTTAGTTTGGTCAGCCATACTGCACCATCAGTACTGGGTAGTCATTTTGAAGACTTGGTAAATAACTAGTAAATCGAGCACGCACACACACACACACACACACACACACACACACACATTCAAATTTCATTCTTTTGAAAAGAAAAAGTGGAAGTAGATGTTCTCTCATTCTAAATTATTTTAAATGGGAGTTAGTCTTTTTTAGCTGGAGGCCTCTGAATTAAAGTTTCCTTCTCTATAAGAGGGAAGAATACAGCAAGTTTATACATGAAATCTATTGATTTTTTAACAATGCTTTTTGTTTGTATAGCTGTTAAAATTATTGTTATTTTAGCCTCTCTCAAGAATTACCTTACTTGATGCAAACAATAACCTGGTAGCAGGTTGGATCATTTCCGTCTTCCTCTGCAGTATCTGCAGTATCATGATCTGGCTTCTTTCTTCTTTTCTGGGTTTATTTCCAGCCTTCCTCTTGCTCAGTCTCTTCTGCTTCTAGTCACACTTATCTTTCAGCTGTTTTTCTTCTCAAGAAGTTTGAATGTGTTTTCAGATCCACCTAGAACATCTTTTATGCTCATCTTTTGCCTAATTCCTACTCAACTTTCAGAACTTCCCTGTAGTGTCACTTCCTTGAGGAAGCTTTTCCCAACACCTTCGACTAGGTTAGGTATGCCTGTCCTATATAGTTATGCCTGTCCCTCAGTAGCCCTTACCTTTCTTATGTGGCTCTTACCACAGTGATTAATTTAAGTGATTGTTTAATGCCTGTCTTTTTTATTGACTGATATCCAGGAGTGAAGAAACCATGACTGTGTTGCAACCAGCACCTAGCAATGCCAAGCATACGGTAGATAATATTCAATGGATGAATAAATGATGTCTATGACATAAAGCAAATTAATGTCAAAAGTATGACTGGAGAATAGTTGTCTGGACTTCAGAAGTCATATTCTGTTTCAGGGCACAGTTGTATGCCTACTATCTAGCAATGACTTCTTACCTTGGTGAGAAATTATGAACGGTTTACAGTTTTTGCTGAAAATAATGCAAAGCAGAGCAGGGACCATGTGGATCAGTTTTTAGTGAATGTGAAGAAAGGCAGAAGAGAAAGGAATCAAAAATACTAGAAAAGTAAAGAGGTATAAAACTGTTGTTAGGGGTGAACTAGATAGTTAATGAGAAGGAAATGAGAAAATTACTGAAAGCAACCACAGTCAAATTGGCATTTCCAGATCAGGCCCTCAGGCCAGAAATGTATTGCTCTGGTAGAAAGACCATAGAAAGTACACAAAACTCCCCTTTTATGTAGCTTTAGCCAAGTTATATGACCTTTCAGTCCTCAGTTTCCAATTGTATAAACTGAGTGCTCAATTATACAATCTCTGAAATCTCCTTCATCACCAAACTCTGAATATATACCTTGAATCATTTTTCACTCACAGAGAACTAGATGTCAAAGCCTCAACCACAGCTATCTAAAAAGAAAAAAAAAACCTTAGGGGTTGCTTCTTTTCCTAAATGTCCATTATTTAAAGAAATGATCTCTCCCATTGTTCATTATTCATGCTCTATAGCTATTAAGAAATTTATTAATCCAGCTGGGCCAGTGCTATCCAAATCTGCCAGTACCTATACATGCAAATTACTTAAGAAGCATATTAAAAAGCAGATTCTTTGGCCTCACCTTTGAAAAATCTGATTTAGAAAGTCTGGCATGGGTCTGGACTTTTATTAAGCTACCCTGGTGAATCTAAGGCAGCTATCTTATGGGTCAGCACTTAAGAAACACTGGCTTTATTATTTGGTTGCCCTACATTTTCAAAGAATATTTGAATCAGTTTAACTATTCTTATAAGGAAAGATTGGAATCCGCAGTAAAAGTGTGTGGGGTTGCATCTAAAAAATGTTCCTGTTCAATAGGCCAACATACGGTGACTGGTTTCTACCTTTATGCTTTAGTGGTGCCATGGTCCTGGGTGGTGCTGGGGAGTTAATACTGAACACTCTTAAGCACTAAATATGGGGTGACATGTTTTACATAAAAGCAGGTTTTAGCCAGGGTATCTTGGTTTATTTACAATTTGAGATGCCTCTGGCTTTTTGATCTGCCCCCTTCTTCACCCCGAACATTTGGCTGTGGCATTTGTTAAAGTGTTTTTCTTTACTTCTTGTTATATTACTGTTTGTTATTAAACAGTTACTGCATTTTCCCCATAGACACAACTGTGTTGTACTGGTGAGTGATGTGATTGCCTATATATAATTGTTAAGGCACTTTGGAATACTTCTGGAGAAATGTGACTATATAAATGGAAGTCATTATCATTTTGCTGAAATTGGAATTTCTAGTTGGAGTTTGAGGGCTTGAGATGTAACCCACTTCTGATTGCAGGGAAATCAACATTTCATATCAGTAGTGAATTGACTCATTAAAGGCCCTGATACTGAACATTATTCACTTAAGTATCAAGATATCCATACAGTGGGGTAGGCAGGGAGGGTGTGGCACATAGGCAGACAGATGAGAAAATGGGACATTGAGTTCCATTATATTGATTTGTGATGACAGTGGTGGTCATACAAAGACCTCAGCAGGTCAGCTGGATTTATATCAATGCCTTCTCTAGAGGTGCTACAGCAAATATCAGTCTGGACTGCTCAGGACTCATAAGTAGGGGAAGCAATATGCTACCTCCTGTCAAAAGGAGCACATTTTGATCTTGTCTTAGGTTAATCAAAGAAAATACTTCTCCACAACAACTGTTGCACTTTCCAACCAGGTAACGCCCCTTCATGAACATAAACTCCTCGGTTGCTTCTCATTTTCACTCTGTCTAACCCAGCCACACCATCCTCCTTGCTATAAGTCAAATAGCCAAGAAACTTTCCTTCAGGGACTTTGCATTTCTACTTCCTTTGCCTAAAATCTCTTCCTCAAGATATGGTTGCTCACCCTTACTCCTCCTTCAGGTCTTGGATCAGTTGTCAGTGGGGCCTCATCCTGATAATTCTACTTAAAACTGCACTTCTGCTCCCACACCCCTAGCATCTCCTAGCTCTATTTTTCACTTATTTGATCTTATAGCATTTGTCATTATTACATATAGTATAAGCATTACTTATTTATTGATTTGTCATCAATTTCTTCTCTGAAGCATAAGAGCAAGTGTTTGGTCTGTATGGATTCACTGCTACAGATTCAGTATTGTTTTCCTCTTTTTTGCATTGCTATAACAGAATACCACAGACAAGGGAATTTATAAAGAAAATACATTTATTTTTCACAGTTCTAGTGGCTGGGAAGTCCCATATCCAGGTGCCTGCATCTGGTGAGGGCCTTCTTTCTGTGACATCCCATGGGGAAAGACAGAAGGGCAAGAGAGCATGAGAGAGGGAGAGAAAGGGGACTAAACTCATCCTTTTTATCAGGAAGCCATTCCCATAATAATGGCAATCACCTTTTATAGGTCTCACCTCTCAACACTCACTGTTGCATTGGTTTCCAACAAATGAACTGTGGGAGACACATTCAAAACACAGAAAGTATCTAGAACCATGCCTTATGTTTGGTAGTTGCTCAATAAATTTGTTAAATAAATGGAAGCATGATTGATGATATGGTATACTACATCATATACGAAATAATTGACAGGGACTTATGAAAGATGGAAGAAAGGAAACTGCTTAATCAATCTTTATTTTAACTTAACATTTAATTTAAAGATACTTTAGATGGTTCTTCTCCTTCTTCTTCTTCTTTTTTTTTTTTTTTTTTTTTTTTTTGTAAAGTCCTAGAAAAAGCTCCTTCTGGGTTTAGATACTCCCAATATCTTGTGCTCAAGGTATAACTTTGTTCTTCCACAAGTCTATCAAAATTACCCAGATTAAAAAAAAAATTAACTAGGGAGGAAATATCATACATTCATTCTAAAAGCATTTTATAAATGATTGCTTTGTGTCAGTTTTGGGGGCAAGCTATGAGAATACAGCAGAATCCACTCATCCACATAGAGTCCCTGCTTTAGTGACTTTAACTTTTAGTTGGGTAAGATGAACCAGTCAAAAAGCTGTAAATTGTGAAACAAAAGTTCCACAATATTCAGGAGTGCATAGAACAAGCAGCTAAAGGTAAAGGGTTAACAAAATGCCTGCTGGTAGAAATGCTTCTTATGTTGAAACTGGAATAGGGAGAAAGAGCTGAGGGGAGAAAGAAAGCCAGGCAGAAGTAGACCAGGTGGGATGATGATTGTTCTGTATTCAAAGGACTGAGAGAAGTCTAGTATCATGAGGACTTCAGGTAAGAAGACAAAGCGGCAGGAAGAAAAAGCTGCAGAGGGAGGTCTGGGCCTTTAGAATTGTATTGGAATTTTTGGATGTTATCCCAACAGCAACACAAAACTATAGTAGTTTTTAATGCAATTCACAAATGTTCTGATTCTCCTTTCCTCAGCATGTAGGATGATTGCATTTATCCATCCTCTTTGAAGTTAGGGGTGGCCATTGAATTGCTCTGGTCAATTAAGTGTAAGTGGAAGTGACATGTTTCACATCCCAGGAGAAGCCTTGCTTCCAAGCCAGTGCTTGCATTTGTCCCTTCTGCTGCTGTGATCCAGTGATTGGTTTGCTGAAGCTCCATCAGCCTGAACCCTTCAGTGCCAGTGATAAGCAGAGTCCTCTGCTGAACCACATTAGACATGGAATTTGCATGCAAAGTACTGCTTTATTTGTTTAAGCCACTGAGACTCAGAAATTATTTTTTCCTGTAGAATAACCTAGGCACTCGGGAATGACAAAAGAACCATTAACGGGTGTATGATAGAGTAAAACTGGTTTTTGAAAGATTTATTTGGCTGCAGTGAGAAAAATGGGTTTGAATGAGAAGAATCAGAGGCCTAGTGATCAGTTTTGAGGCTGTTGTAGTAATCTAAGCGAGAGAGTTGCAGGAATCACACGTGCATTACACATATCAGGCAGGAGAGTGGTGGTTAGAAGCAAGACCGCAGGCATCCACAGTGGGGACAGAGAAAAGAGGTAGATTCAAAATGTATTTGGGCAGAACTGGCAGAACTAGGTGACAGATATAAGGAAGTGAAAGAAGAAGAAAATGAATGAGATTCTTATGTTTCTGGCTTGGATAACTAAATGAACTCAGCAGGATACAGAATATTAGAAAGAAGAGCAGCAGGGAGAAGGAGAAATTGGTAAAGGGACACGAAAATCAACTACATTGTATACTGATAAATTAAAAAATCAAAAAATCAAAAATAAATAAATGTAATATCTTCTTGAAGAATTGGCCTTTTGAATAACATGTAATGATGTTTTCCTTTTATAAACAAAATGATGTGTTTTGTAGCAACAACAACAAAAGAATATTAAAGAGAGACTATAGTCTTTAGGACAATAAGAGATAATTAGTTCACCTTTAGAAATGGTAGGTTTGAGGGTCTTGTCCAAAATCTAACCCTAGGTAGAGGAAGATGATTGTTTTAAAATTAGGGCTCAAGAGCGACGTCTGAGCCAAAGGTGCAGGTCTGTGAAGCATTAGGATGTAGATGTTAATTTAAGCCATAGTTGAAGATGAGATGACCCCAGAAATGTGTGTTCAGAATGCTGCTGAGCATATACGGGATGACCTTGTTTAATTGGTAAGGAAATGTGTGATGACAGAAAATTGCAATATCACATTATCCTGGAAAACAAAACAAATAGAAACAATTATCCAGAGTAGATTTCATTCCAGACTATCAGCACTGATGTGGAGAGTTCAGAATAGTACAGACTCCTCAAGTGCTATTCCTTATACCAAAGACTAGACAAGTTACAATTGAAATGATATATTCATTCTCCTGGGATAGAAAACTTATTATTCTACTCTTCGTAAGCTGTATGGCCTCTACAAGTGGATGTGTTTGCATGTTTATTTTATTCTCTCATTTGAATCAGTAGCCAGAAATAAAGTTGAGAAAATTAACTGGAGAGAAACTACTCTTCCCATTAAATTATTTTGAAGGGACTTCAAGTGATAAGCTTGTCCATGTCACATAGCTCATACATAAATAACTTGATAAGCTCAGTCCACAAATGAACTCAATTATGATGTTGCTCTTGTGATGAGCTTATCTGCCTGTTCATTCAAAACCATTTTATCTGTTCTGCCATAAGCAGAACAAAATAAGAAATTTGATTTAGTTTGTTACCTGTTGTAGAATAAATTATATCGATATACTTGGGTATCCTTATAATTGACAACTTGTAGTCAGTTATTTTGATGTGCAATTTATATGTATTTGGGAATGCAAAAGCTTATGATCTCTGAGAAATATGTATCTCAAAACATTATGATTTTTTAAGTTTAGGTATTTTCCAAGAATAAATTTTTCTTATATTATTTGCTTATGTTGGTTTGGCTCATTTCATATGACTATGAAAAAGTCTCTGGCATGATTATTAAATAAAAATACAAACAGGCAACATTAAGCCATGCCATGAAGTTAGAGAAATTGAATAGGACAAAAGTCCTTGCTTTCTAGTTGACCCCAGGCAGGTGGGATGACAGATGAATGACAGGGTTAAAATAAACTATTGGAAGAAAGAGGGTGTGGGGATTATGATTTCAATGGAGGGAAGCACTAATTCTGTCTTGAAAAAACAAGAGATTCTTTGTTTCAAAGTGACTTTCAACCTAGGTTTTGAAAAATGAATGTTAGAGGCTTCATCTCTACTGACTGTTAAGAAGGTGGGAAACTCTATTATGGTAATTGAAAGGTGAGGCCTTGAAGAGGTGATTAGATTCTCAGGACAACGTCCTAATAAACGGATTAATAATGGTGGTCATGGGCATGATTCTGAGGGCTTTAAAAGAAGAGCATCTGAGAGTCTCTCTCTCTCTCTCTCTCAGCTCTGCCATTTCTGCCATTTGAGACCTGAGGGTCACTGTCGCCACTACCAAGGTCTTCACCAGATGTGTTCCCTGGACTTTGGACTTCCCAGCATCCAAATAAATTTTGTTTTCTTTATAAATCACCCGGTTTCAGGTAATTTATGTTATAGGCAACAGAAACTGACTAATACAACAAGCAAGAGAACACAATGATTTGAGGTAGAAGCAGCAGCATGTTCAAAATATCTGAAATATAACAGACTATGACCCATTTTGAAGATTGCTAAAAGTTATTTTATAAAGCTGATAAATAGGGTGAATGTGGAAGAGTGGTAAGTGATGAGGCTGGAAATGTTAATGCTCACCAAAATTTCAGGATAGCTTTAATTTTAATTTAAATCGATCCCCTTTTTCTGGAGACGGGATTAGGGAATTGGTAGTTTTGATCCTGCAGCTTTTACATTTCAAATTAGCCATGTTAGCTCGTCCACAAAATGCTGTGAGTCAGTCCTGTGTAACCACAGTATAGTAAAGGAGAAGTCTCTTAATAAATCTACATTAATTTGCATTTTCAACATTTCTCATAGAAGGAAATAGTTTTCGCATTTGGTCTCGCTGCATCATTTAAAATCAACTCAAAATGGTGTTCAGGAGGCTGTTTTGGAGAATAGTCTAGAGAAGCTGTGGGAACCACATGTATTCCAGACATATCAGATAGTAGAATGATTTCTGGAAAAATCTACTGGAACTGGATCCCAAATATCTAGCTCTGTCACTAACTGGGGGAACTTGGGTTTTGGGGACACCTCTCACCATCTCAGCCTTAGTCTCTTTATGTTTAAAATAGAGAAGTTGGAATAAATAATATCTAAGCCTCCTTCAGCTTCTGTATTATATAATTTTATGAATTTACCATACTAAGGATTCTTAATTTTCTTTGACTATGGCACATAGTGATAGATACTTGTTATGCTCTCTTCACTGCATTAGGTGCAAGAAATATAATGGTGAAAAAAAAATTGAAAGCAGAATTAGCCCCTATAGGCATGAAGCTTAACTTCTGTTTGGAGGAGAGAATCTTTAATAAAATAAACAAAATAATTCGTGAATAAAAAATAAATAGGGTAAGAGTTGGGAAAGAATAAAGAAAAACTGAAGGGACTACATGAGCATATAACAAGAAGGATCTGATGTCAGCGCAGAGACCAAGAGATGGATGTGCTGGTCACTGAGCCTTGTCAGGAAAGGACTCTCTTGAGCAGTGACCTTTGGAGGAAAGAGATGAACAGGAACCTTCTCAGAATGGCTTTGTGGTCATGGTCAATCTGGGGGAATTAGCAACTTCCTCAGAAGCATATGCCATTGTGGTATAGAGAGGTCAGGAAAGCAAATTATAGGATGTATTTTATGGGGTTTTGGCAGAAATTTTATTATGTATTGTGAAAATCGACTTTCTTGATTAAGAATGTAAAATTGCTTTTTTTTTTGTAGCTTGGCACATTGAATATTTTTCAAATTATGTTTCAGAAAGCAAGTAAGGGGTTTTGGCAGAAATTTTATTATGTATTGTGAAAATCGACTTTCTTGATTAAGAATGTAAAATTGCTTTTTTTTTGTAGCTTGGCACATTGAATATTTTTCAAATTATGTTTCAGAAAGCAAGTAAGGCTGTGAACCAGTTCCCCTCTCCATTTGTTAACACCAGGCTAATTTGAGTCATCCGAGAATAATTGCACTTGTTCGTATTTTGTCTCTGTTGTTGCTGGCTTGTCATCTGCCCGCTACCTTCTGTGTGGCAGGTTTGGATGCATTTTAGGCAGTGAGAAGGCAGTTTACTGTACCTCAAGAGGGTATTAGTCAGAATTGGACATAATGAGGTGAGATGCCATAACTGTTTTTCTCAGCAGCTGGCTTGGTGGTCATTCAGTGGTCTTTATAGTGACAAAATGAGAATAGGAATGCAGCACTCATATGTCCTTCCAGTCTGCCTGGTATAATCAAGACCAAAAGTATCCAGATTAGGTCACCTGCTAATTTTAGTGAAGTAAACCCATCTGCTTAAATCTTAATAAGAGATACTATCTTGTAATTTTTGCTATGGGACATTTGACCTATTTGCATGTCATGCAAATAAAAATATCTAGAATGTACATGGGTTTGTAAATTAAGCCAAAATGATGAGATGTGACATGAAAAAAGGAGTCAGGATGTATGTGGTATTGAAGCTATCATGATGGTTGAGATCATCCAGGTAAAGTATATTCTTTGTCATATTTGTTTCAGAAATGACATCACTTTAAGGTAAATGTACCTATTTTTCATGTGACCAAATTACCTTGTATTAAATTAAGACAAAAATGCTTTATCTGTTTGACAATATACATGGACTGAAAAAATGTTCTCAAGTCTTTAGTGATTTATTTCCCCCTACATTCGTAATCATGGTTTTCCTGTATTCATTTTACAGCAGAACTGAAGGGAGGACATTGAGGTGTGTAGTATTTACTTTCTTTTGTGATAAAACAAAAATAATAAAGCTTAATACTTTTCAGTTGCTATTTGGTATCTCTTTGAAGGCAATGGTCTTGTCCTATTTATTGCTGTAACTTAAGTACAATCAGTGTTGAATGTATTTTTTAATTAAGAAATTATGCCAAAAAAATTTTTTTTCACCATAATATGTAATAGACCAAATCAAAATCATGGAAAATAAAATATTTTGC
>NW_007727301.1:433304-434489 GCF_000696425.1 Galeopterus variegatus
TTTTTTTTCACCATAATATGTAATAGACCAAATCAAAATCATGGAAAATAAAATATTTTGCAGCCAAATGTTCTAACTGGAGAGTTTACTGCAGTTTCTTTTATGATTTAATCCCCTAATGTATACTTATATTCATATGTTTTTGGCTAGCATATGCTATAGAATTGCCATGTGGTGGTAGATGTGATAAGATCTAGAAGAGTGTTTGGGGTATAGAACTAAACCCTAAGATTAAAGGGTACTGGAGTATTATATTACAGGGTACCAATGGGTTCCTATGGATTGGTGTTCAATTATACATGTATAAACTCAATTTTCTTTGAAGAGAAGGCAGACTCAGTAGCAGTTTTCTAGGCTATGTTTTTATTTGAGATTTTCTTTTTAATTGCTTGCCCTCATGCTGGAAAGATGTAAAAGAATAAATGAGCAATGGCATAAGAAATGTATTGGGAAACTTTATATTCTCCTAATCTAGGGATTGTTATGAAAATATTTATAAACAGAGATTTGAAAGNGAGAAAGTTAATATCTCAGAGTTCAATTTCTTGTTTGTAAAATAGGTAATAATATTATTTTACAATATCCTTGTGAAGAATGGTGATTATGTACATAAAGTACCTGGCATATGGCTTTCTTACATAGGACAGTTACTTCTGTCTCAGATTTGCTTCAGCAGTGATCTGGGACTTGTAATAATGAAAGAAGTGATTTAACTTACATGATAGCTGTGGCTTTTTGGTGTAAACAGAAATTTCTCTGGTTTAGAGAATGGCTAGAGGTCATTCTTGATATTAGTTTTACTATAAACTACCCACTGAACAGTAGTCAACTGAAAACTAATCTTAGTATTTTTCTTAGTCACTTTAATTCTGAACCAAACAATGTAGATGTATAATTGAACACTTCCTCAGTCTCCCAAACACTTGAAATTTGGATTCATGCATTCTTGGATAAAATGGCAGGAGATTACAAGGGCCTTTCCTACCTTCAGCTTATATTAGCTGTTTAGTTGATAATGATTCCCAAAGTTACAATTATCATTAAGTTGAGATTGAAGATTAAAAGCAATGCTTAGGGGCCGGCCCAGTGGCGCACTGCTACAGTGCGCTGCTTGGGAGTGCGGTGGCACTCACGCCGAGGGTTCGGATCCCACATACAGACCGGTTCCCGCTCACTGGCTGAGCG
>NW_007727301.1:434909-437142 GCF_000696425.1 Galeopterus variegatus
TGAGGGTTGCGATCCGTTGCCGGACACGAAAAAAGACAAAAAGGAAAAAAAAAAAAGCAATGCTTAGATGACAGCTTTTCTCTTGTGACAAATGGGAGTATCCACTGCATACATTCAACATAAGCACTTAGAGATGAAGAAAGGTAATTTAATGGTGGAGAGCCTGGATTTTAGAACCAGACATCTTGGGCCAATTCTGTACTTTACTGTTCATCAGAAGTAAGCCATTAGCCTCGTTATTAAACTCTTGGTGACTCAACCATCTCATTATTATTTTAAAAGATAGGATCATAGGCTAGCCGGTCAGCTCAGTTGGTTAGAGCATAGCCTTAAAACACCAAGGTCAAGGGCTCAGATCCCCATATCGGCCAGTCACCACCAAAAAGAAAATAGAATGAATGACTTATGTCTACATTAGTTGGCCTAGAAATAAATAGGATGTACTATTAAATGGGAAAAGCAAGTTACAAAAGATAGGATCAGAAAGATTAAATTTGTTAAAATATGTAGAGGCCTAAGAGCAGTGCCTGGCATATAGGTGGTCAATAAATGCTAGCTAACGTAACTAAATGTGGTCCTTTGCCCTACACACAGTAAGCCAATAGGCAAAGACACCAGTCTTTGTGGCAGAGGAAAAGGATTGTTCGCTAGGCAGGCAAACAAACGAGAAGACAGGAGAATAATCTCAAATCTGCCTTTCTGATGGCAGGGAGTTAGAGACATTTACATGGAGTTGGTTAAAGGTGGTGAGGATCTTGTAGAGCAGTGATAGCATAAGGGGTTTGAGGAAGTTCTTTGGTTATCCGCCCAGTGTGTACAAGCTGTCTGCATGCTTCCTCATGGGTCACCTGTTCAAAAAATGATCTGAAGGTGGAGTTTTCATCCCTCTGATGTCAAAAGGTCACCTATTGGACACCCACGCGGGCTCAGAAGAGAGTCTATGAGTGCAGTCGCTTTGGACTGGTTTGATTCCAAGAGTCATGCAAAACATTTTAGACAAACAATTTGTGTCATAAACATCAGAGATGTTATCTTAATCAACAGGGTTGGCCAGGGTGGTTTGCTTGTTTGGGACAGCATGGTGCTGATAACACCAAGGTCAAGGGTTTGGATCCCAGTACCAGCCAGCTACCAAAAAATAAAAAAAAAAAAGAAGAAAAGAAAAGAAATGGAGCAGGAATAAAGTCTTTTGATCTTGACTCAACTATTTCAGTGATGCAGAGGTCAGCAGTTTTATGGGTGCATCTTGTCAGTGAAATTTAACTGGCAAGGCAGAGAGCAAGCTGAGAGAGAAACAAGTTTGATTTCTTAATTTTCAGTCACCAGTTTTAGTACAATGTAAGCATGTTGTCTGTGGACTATCAAACAATCACTATGGTGGACTGATGTCTATATCTGCTGGGGCCATAGTGTTATCCATTGGACTACTTAATTTGCATTTTAACACGTAGTAAATTTTTGGTATGTGCCGACATAGCCGAGAAATAATCTCCTGTTGATTAACCAGTCAAATTACTTGAATCACCTCTCCACATCCCATTCAGTATATAATTAGTGTTTATTTCAATTTTGCTATTCATTATGCAAATTCATTGCAGGAAAGCATCACATCTGGGGAGTGTGTGGTTCATGATTTTTTTATTGGCGGTCATTGAGATGAAAGATAGACAGGTACTGGGAAGCTTCTGCTCAGCTTAATTTGGTGACACTATCCTGTATTTGGGCCAAAGTATCAGTATCATCACATTAGTTTTATTATTACTGTTAATTAAATGTGGGTGTCAGAAAAGAATTTCCAGTTGTGGAGTTCATTAGGTGATGAAATGGTTCCCCACAATTTGATTTGCTTCAACCATACAGGACAAAGGTTTGGAGTCAAAGGGAGGAGTGGTGTGAATTGGGTGACAGAGTGTATGTTTTCCATTTTCTGCTACATTATTTAATGAGATGTGATGATCTGCTGGTGCCAGAGGCAGCCTGTGTTCTCTCTCCAAATGAATGAGATGTTCAGGTACATCAACACAGTTATTGTCCAAAGGGGAAAGCACTGTCATCATCCTGCTCAGAGGAATTAGCAGAAACATTAACCTTCTGTATTAGCTTGTAGTGCTGATAAAGGGTTTTGTTTTCAACCCAGGCATGCCAACAAGTCTCTACAGTTGGCTGTTCGACAGATCTAGTGAGTGTTGGAAGTGATACTGCTCTTGAATGCTTCAAGCTATATATTATATTC
>NW_007727301.1:438213-441719 GCF_000696425.1 Galeopterus variegatus
ATAGTGATAGAAGTTATGGCATTGTAATACAAGTATATCCAGCTCTGAATCCTGCATTTGCTGCAAATAAGCAATTGATAAACTTTAGGCATGGCACTTAACCATTCTAAGCTGCAGTTTCCTTGGGGAGGTGAAGGGTGATGCTAGTATTAGGCATCACCCAGCATTTTTAAGAACGAACTGCAATGGTGTCTGTAAAATGCCTACCATGAGGTAAGCATCCTATACATGCTGGTTTGCCCTCATTCTGCTGGCATGGTGTGGACTGTATTTAATCAACTCAACTCAAAAAATATTGATTACTTCCCCAGAAACAGAGGCAGATATGAGTCTTTGTATCTTTTCAGTCATTCTCTAGGCCCACAGGACTGTAGTCATATCTGTCTTATCTGCCACTGTTCTCAATGTGGGGTAGGAAGCCAGAGTAGAGAAGTTAACCAGGAGACAAAGGGGTGGGGCTCAGGAAAGAGCATTTCTAGCAGAGAGCACAAACTATGTGCACTTTTGAGTAAGGGAATTTATTGAAATAAAATCTAATTTTTATTTTATTGAGGCACACCCAATGACCAATTATAGTTCTATGTGCCTTGGGTTGGACATTAACACATTAAGTTTTAACGTGTGATTATAAGTGGTCTGTGGCAAGGAATGCTTGTTAGATTAAGCAGTGTTATTGACATGAAAAATAAGTATTTCCACTATGCACTTGCTTGTACTGAAGAATAGCAATGCAAACAACTCTAAGAACTAGGGAAATTATAGTTAAACTNGCTTGTACTGAAGAATAGCAATGCAAACAACTCTAAGAACTAGGGAAATTATAGTTAAACTCGTGGGCTGCACCATCAGGTTTTGAGGACCAAACAGATTTATTAAATATTTTCTATGTGCCAGGCTCCATCCCTAACACTTTATAGGCAACATCTCATTTCACTCCATAAGGTAAAGTTTATTATTATGCACTCTTTTGAGAAAGAGATTTAAAATCCTTATATCATTTGTCCAAGGTGGCAAAGCTAGAACTGCGTACAATAAAAGAACATTTTTGTAACCCTGTTTAAGTTATTTCAAACTACTAGACATCCATTCACCTACAGGTTTGAGCTGAATTCTGCTGGGTTAAACATCTCAGGTAGAGATGGTGCCTTATTTAGTTTCCGTAGAAATTTCAGGTAATGAATGGGAAAGAGCCTGGGCAGTGGAACTAGGAATTCAGAAGCTGCAGGACATGGTACAGGTTATTGAAATTCTCTGAGCCCCAGGTTCTCTTGAAGTGGTAATATTAATCTCTACCTCATCTGTAGGTTACAAAGATGAAATCACATAGTTTGTGTAACATGCTGAGGGTATTACTTGGCACAAAGAAAATGTCACTTCCCATATCTACCCAACTATTTGAGTTTTCTGAGAAAAAACTCTGTGAGATCATTCACAAAGCAACATCCCCAAATCATCACTAAAATTATGAGGATCATTGAGGGAGTTTAGTAAATAATATCCCTCTTCTCAGGCTAGGTTCTCAAAGAATTAAGAAAGAAGTCAGCAATAACAGAAAATACTAAGGCATTTGGGAGAATAAAATAATGTCTACTGGTGATAAAGACAAGACTGGGGACATAGCTTAGTCTGAAAGCCAATGGGCAGGGTAACTGAACCCTACATTTGATAGACTGTCCAGTAAAAGGCAGTGCTAGATGGGGAATATCTACAAAACGGGGGAACAGAGAGGCACACCTGCTGTCTGGGAAAAAGGCTAAGCCTTGTATTCATCTCCAATTCAACAATCAGAAAAAACTCTTCTCCCATGAGATGCAGAGTGGATAAATGGGGCCAACAGAAGCCAAGATAATTGCCCTAACTGACTTTCTATCCTACAGAAAGAAATATCAGGAGGGGGGAAAAAACATTCACCTTCACCATAAATCACAGTTATGGCTCATTTTATTTCTTTCCTGGATTAATGTTCCACTAGTAAAACCACCCAGAGGTGTTGTTACTCATTACTCTGGAGTTTAGGCATCCCTGTTGGGTTGAAAGAGTTAAACAACTTTATTGCTCTAATTTAAATGATCAACTCCCTCTCTAAAAATGGAAGGACATGGGTTACTTTATCTTAAATGCACATAAGGTGAACTATATTAGACTCAATGCAAATCAAGAATTTTTGGCACAGCTAGCAATGCAATGCAAAATCAGTATTTGACACAGAATTCCAATAGAGTTAACATTCACAGTTAGAGTTTTTCATAGGTAAACTCAAGTCTTCATGGCATGTATTGCAATTAGAAGCCATCTTACACCTGTGGGTTTTGCTGAGATGCCTAGAGAAATCTTGTGAAAATGGAAGAGGTACTTAACACTAGTGTACCTCCAACAGTAGATAAGAATCTCATTAAGTATCTGGATTTAGCCCTATATATAGAAAAAACTAAAAACTCTACCAAAAAAAACCTCCTAGAACTGATAAACAAATTCAGTAAAGTTGCAGGATACAAAATCAATTTACAAAAATCAGTAGTGTTTTTATACTCCAACAATGAAATAGTATAAAAAGAAATCAAGAAAGCAAGCTCATTTATAATAGCTACCTAATAAATAAATAAATGAAACACCTAGGAATAAATTTAATCAAGGGGGTGAAAGAGCTCTACAAAGAGAACTACAGAACACTAATGAAAGAAATAAAAGAGGACACAAAAGATGGAAAGACATTCCATGTTCATGGATTGGAAGAATTAATGTCATGAAAATGTACATACTACCCAAAGCAATTTACAGATTCAATGCAATCGTCATCAAAATACCAATGATATTCTTCACAGAAATAGTAAAAACAATCCTAACTTTCATTTGGACAACAAAAGACCCTGAATAGCCAAAGAAATCCTGAGTCTAAGAAATAAAGTGGGAGGCATAACACTACCAGACTTCAAGTTGTACTACAAAGCTTTAGTAACCAAAAGAGCATGGTACTGGCATAAAAACACACACTCAAACCAATGGAACAGAACAGAGAAACCAGAAATCAACCACAAACTTACAGCCAACTGATCTTCTCCAAAGGCACCAAGAACATATATTGGGGAAAAGACTCCTCTTCAATAAACAGTGCTGGGAAATCTGGACATCCATATGTAGAAGAATGAAATGACCCGTACATCTGGCCATATACCTACATGAACTCAAAATTGATTCAATACATAAAGATAAGACCTGAAATTATAAAACTCCTAGAAAAAAACACAGGGGAACACTAGCCTGGAGGGCTGGGCAAAGACTTTATGAATAAGACCTCATAATCACAGGCAACAAATGAAAACATAAACAAACATGATTATATCAAACTAAGAAGCTTCTGTACAGCAAAGGAAACAATCAACCGAGTGAAAAGACAACCTACAGAATGGGAAAGAATATTTGCAAACTATGTATCCAACAAATGATTAATACCAGGACTATATAAGGAACTCAAACATTTTAACAGTAAAAAAAAAAAAAAAAAAAAA
>NW_007727301.1:442464-447582 GCF_000696425.1 Galeopterus variegatus
GGGCTACCTGTACCCTCATGTTTATTGCAGCTCTGTTTACAGTAGCCAAGATATGGAACCATCCTAAATGTCCATTGATGGACAACGGGATAAGGAAAATGTGGTATATAACAATGGATTACTACTCAGCCATAAAAAAAGAATGAAATTCTGCCATTTTCAGCAGCATGGATGAGCTTGGAGAAAATTATGTTAAATGAACTAAGCCAGGCACAGAAAAAGAAATATCATGTCTTCACTCCTAAACGGGAGCTAAAAAATAAATCAATAGAATGAAAAAAGGGAAGGAAAGAAGGAAAAGAAAGAAAAACAGCAATCACAACAATATGTTGAACTTTCAGAAGGAGAGAACAGAACTGCAGTTACTAGAGATGGGAAAGTGGGAGGGGGAGGGGAGATAGCAAGAAATGGGTTAACGGAAACAAATAAGCTAGTTAGGAAAGATAAGTTCTATTGATGTACAGTTGAGCTAGGTAGCTGTAATTAACAATAACTTACTACATGTTATCAAATGACTAGAAAAGAGGAGATGGAATGTTCTTAACAATGGAATTATTATGTTTTGTAATGATGAGTATGCGAATTATCCTGATTTGATCATCACACGTTGTACACAGGCATTGATATTCAACTCTGTACCCTACAAATATGTACAATCAACTATGTTTCAGTAATAAAAGTATCTGGATTTACTAGTATTCACTTAAGAGGATCGTATATAGTATATGTGTGAAGACAAATATTCTGACATTTTTCAAAACTCTACTAATGTTCTATAGGACGTGACAATACTCAGAAAAACAAACAAAAATAAGTAGGAGAGATTGTGATTAAATCAGTTAGGCAAATTTCTTTGCTACAGGGTTTCTCACAGTTTTTACTACGTTAATATTTATTGTATATTATAAGAAGGATATATGTGGCATAGCTTCTTCTGTATTTATTGACCATGGAATCTCTTTTCAAGAAGTCTCACCCCACAAAACACACTAGTTTATATGGAATAAAGAATTTTCTGACTAAAGTTATCAGGGAATTTCTTTTTATTACCTCTTTAACATAAGAAAATATGAAAAACATGGTATATTATCACTCTATAGAACTGCTGCTCTATTTAGATGACCTATAGTACATCAAAACAATACATTTAAAGTTAAAATCATCAATTCTCCCCACTCCTCAAAAGCCAAAATGAGTATGTCTTTATTTCCCTTCTCTTAATTAATGGATTGTGTTGATTCTACCTCAAGAAGGAAACAAATTTTCTTTGAAAATAGAATGCTCTTTCTCTGCTTCAGGCCTTTAATATCTCTCACTACTACTAGAATTTTCTTCTCTGTATTCCCATAGAGTTTTGGCAAATTCTATGATAACACTTAGCAGATTGAATGATAGCCATTTGAGTGTCTGTATCTTCTGCTAGACAATGAATTCTGAGAGGGAAAATACCATGTGTCATTACTTTTTTGTTTATTCTTATCACACAGCCAGCCACCTGCCCTATACTCAATAATGTTAGTTAAATAGGTGAATAGAGACATACATGCCACCCACATCTTTTCAAGCTTTTTAGGGCTAATTGGAGATAAATTCGTGAATCCTTGTTGGGATATGTGGCCATTGTTCTTAAGATCTACAACTCATATTCAGAACAGAGTTTTTCAACTCAAGTTAGAAATTTTGACTAAATTTGTAAAAATCCATAGGGGAAAATGTATGCAAAAATATTTACTATATTCTAAATCTTATATTTATTTTTGATGAATATGTGCGGGGGCCTGCCTGGGGTCCTCCGGCAGACCCAGAAGGAGAAGGAGCCAACAGGATTACCCCCGGTGTTGGGACCGAGGGATCTCGGGGAAAAGTGAGCCTGCTGCCCGCCAACCCAGCCCTGTGAAAGAGACACTCAGATGCGGCAGGGGTTCTGTCAGGGCAGTTCCACTTTATTGCCGTTACACTGCAATTTATGTAAGCAAGCAAGTAGCTTTCCATGAACTAACCAGTCAATTAAAGGATCAAGCGGGCATGCATTTTGTACTAACACGTTGAGCATAGCAATCACACAGGGTTCACGAATGTGGAAATACCGGAGGACCAATAAAAACCTTTTGGAGCTATCTTGGGTTACGCCTCCCCTACTTCCCACGGTCGCCATCTTCATCCTCCACCCATAGGCACCATGTGGCTCACAGATGATGTTTGCTCCTGAAAATGGGCCCAACAAATATGTTGCTCTTATTAAAGTCTCACAGCAGAAGCACATGGAATCCAACTTGAAAGTCTCTTTTCATGTCCCTCTCACCCTCTCCATTCCTCTCTTCTACCTGTATGCAACCACTACACTGCAATTTATATAAGCAAGCAAGTAGGAGCTTTCCATGAACTAACCAGTCAATTAAAGGATCAAGCGGGCATGCATTTTGTACTAACACGTTGAGCATAGCAATCA
This sequence comes from Galeopterus variegatus, assembly GCF_000696425.1. NCBI lineage: Eukaryota > Metazoa > Chordata > Mammalia > Dermoptera > Cynocephalidae > Galeopterus > Galeopterus variegatus. The sequence continues at coordinate 444,914 of NW_007727301.1, forward strand.
CACAGGGTTCACGAGTGTGGAAATACCGGAGGACCAATAAAAACCTTTTGGAGCTATCTTGGGTTACGCCTCCCCTACTTCCCACGGTCGCCATCTTCATCCTCCACCCATAGGCACCATGTGGCTCACAGATGATGTTTGCTCCTGAAAATGGGCCCAACAAATATGTTGCTCTTATTAAAGTCTCACAGCAGAAGCACATGGAATCCAACTTGAAAGTCTCTTTTCATGTCCCTCTCACCCTCTCCATTCCTCTCTTCTACCTGTATGCAACCACTTTGTAATGATACTCTTCTAATATTTTGGCTTTCCATTTGTATGCATGTCTGGGTGCACATGTGCGTATTCATCTTTGTTTTATATAAGAAAAATCATATTATGTCTTTATTTCCTGGAATTTTCTCTTTTATTAACATTTGACTAGAATATTTCCCCCATTGAAAACACATCGTTTTTTATGGCTCTATATGTCATTATATCAAATACACTTAATAAGTAAGCATTAGGTATAATAGTTGATCTATTTTTGTTAACCATGGCCAAGTGCACCATTTTTTCATTCATCTTTTTATAAACTTGTTTGGCCTTTCCAATTTAAAATACTTATCTTTTTTCCTATATTGGATGTAATTTTTTTTCCAGGTTCAATTACATCAATCCATTCTCTTATGTGCGAAATAGGTATATTTCAACACACCTCACATGAGAGTTGAACAGTAGATAAGGTCATACAAAGCTTTTAGAACATACATGATGAGAGCAGGGTAGTTGCTCAGTAAATGCTAGCTTTTACTATAACTGTGTTATTGTTCTTTTTTATGTCATTTTAAAAATTTCCATTTACCCAATTATTTTTGCTAATTATTAAACTCCTCTTAGAGGATAGATCTTCTGAGTCAGTCCTTTCTTCCCTAAATTTTTTCTCTGCCCTCCAGGACTCTGCAACAATAGTTTTGCTTCCTTCTTCAGCTCCCTGATGTGTTGATCAGCTTTGCTCATTCTTCCATACAACCCAGCTACTGAATTTTCAATTGCAGCAATCATGCTTCTAACTTCCCACATTTCCATTTGTCATATTTCCATTAGCCAGTTCTTGTCTTATGGATATGATCAGCCTCTTAAATATCTCAGCACATAATTTTAGCTCTTTAAAAATCTTCTGTTTGCTCTCTCACCTCTGTGGTCTTGAATATTATACTTTTATGCCTGTACATTGAGTTTGATCATTTTCATGGTAATGTTTTCTTTCAAATGGTTGATGATTGAGAATTGTCTGCTCATCTTTGCTTTAGGTAATTCCTGCTCTCTGGGCTCTGATGAACGGATTTGCCTCTGAGAGTGTATGAAGCCTGGAATGTGGGAGGGAGGAATGAGTGAAAGCTTTTGTTTTGGGTGTGAAGTGTGCTGTACATTCCTATCTGCTTCTCCTCTACTTTATCCTGGGGCAAACATGTCCACTGACTCTTCTTCATGTAAGATGAAGAAAGAGTGGGGTTTGCATGGCTTAGCTGAGTTAACAGCATTTGCCTGACCAGGTAACCAGTAAATTCCTTTGCACTCTCTCTACATGTAGCTATTAACTCTAATCACAGTACATAGGGGACCCTGTTACCTCCCTCTCATTTGTCCTGAGCTAAATTGTGGTGTCTTTTCATCAGATATTATCTAATGAATACCTTTCAGAAATACCTCAAAATCCCTGACACATCTTCCAGTTTTCAAAATGATGTGACATAGCATGATAGCTAAGGACATGTATTCTAGAATCAGGCTAAAGAGATACAATTCTGATCTGCTGCTTACTAACTATATCAACTTTAGAAAGTTGCTAGTTTTTTCAGTAACTCAGCTTCCTCATCTGTAAAATGAGGAAAAATAATAGTACTTTTCTCATGGGCTTATTGTGGGAATAATTGTGTTAATCCATGGAAGCAATACCTGAAACAGTGACCAGTCAAAAAAAGTGACATATTGTTATTACAGCACCACTAAGAAGAAAAGTATACTTTTCTTTCATTTCAAGAGATTTTAGATTGATCCTAGTTTCCTGGCCTCAGTCTTCCCACTAAAGGAAATTCTCTTTTAATTTAATGTTTTTATTCTCATTTGCTGCAGGTAGAACAGAGCTTGCATGTTTTAAAAATCATATTAAAGCCCAATTCGAAAATGAATGAAGCAGTGTACTTATTTTCCCTTGTGTTAAGATGATCATTTTGTTTGTCCCCTGATTATAGATGTTGTAAACAGAAAGCTTTGCAAGATATGTGGACTTTTCATGCAAGATTACAGGAGTCCAAACATATTTTTTTTATTAATTCTGCCATTAGTGGCTTGAACAGAATATATCTTTCTTATGGAAAAATGCATGGTTAGGTACAGATACTAATGTACAAATATTGTGTATAGTATATTTGATATNAGTGTGCTGTACATTCCTATCTGCTTCTCCTCTACTTTATCCTGGGGCAAACATGTCCACTGACTCTTCTTCATGTAAGATGAAGAAAGAGTGGGGTTTGAGTGGCTTAGCTGAGTTAACAGCATTTGCCTGACCAGGTAACCAGTAAATTCCTTTGCACTCTCTCTACATGTAGCTATTAACTCTAATCACAGTACATAGGGGACCCTGTTACCTCCCTCTCATTTGTCCTGAGCTAAATTGTGGTGTC
>NW_007727301.1:449105-450783 GCF_000696425.1 Galeopterus variegatus
TAGATGTTGTAAACAGAAAGCTTTGCAAGATATGTGGACTTTTCATGCAAGATTACAGGAGCCCAAACATATTTTTTTTATTAATTCTGCCATTAGTGGCTTGAACAGAATATATCTTTCTTATGGAAAAAATGCATGGTTAGGTACAGATACTAATGTACAAATATTGTGTATAGTATATTTGATATGGTTCTTTGCTGTGGACTTTTACAAAGGCCTCAGATGACCCACACAGCCTCCGTGATCTCTCCTCCCTTCTTTCTCCAACACCAGTTCATTCTGCATCCCCCCCTCTTCCTCAAGTCCCATCAAACTGGCTGTGAGCCTATCTGTGAGCCTATCAGGCATCTCCTTTTTAAAAGCCTTTGTTATTGTCTTCCTGAAATATTTATCCATTTTCATAGTCCATTTTGTGTGTTATAACAGAATATCTGTGATTGGGTAATTTATAAAGAACAGAAATTTATTTCCCTCAGTTCTGGAGCTAGGAAATCCAAGATCAAGGCAACAGCAAGTTTGGTGTCTGGTAAAGTCCAAGTCTCCACTTCCAAGATGACTCTTTGAATGTTGCATCCTTGAAAGGGGAGGAACTCTCTTGATCACATGGCAGAAGAGCAGAAGAGAGTGAACGCACCCTGCAAGCCCTTTTTATAATGGATTTTTCCATTCCTGAGGGCCCTCATGACCTAAACACTTCCCATAAAGCCCCACCTCTCATCATTGTTGCACTGGGGACTAAGTTTTAACATGACTTTTGGGGAAGAACCGGAATATTCAAGCCATAGCATCCCAAGATATCTGTCTGGCTGATTACCTTGCCTCTTCCAAGCCTTGGCTCAAATCTCACCTTCTCAATAAAGTCCACCCTGATTTTTCTATTTAATACTGCAAACTGCTGCCCTGACCCATCTCCTTTCCTTGCCATACTTTTTCCTTTTTTCCATAACCTTTATCACCTTCTAACACACAAGATAATTTACTTATTCATTATCTTCTTATAACATAAGCTATATAAAGTCAGGGCACTTTCTCTCTTTTGTTCATCGATATATTTCCAGTGCCTAAACTAGTGCCTGCGTCATGTTAGGTGTTTGCAAAATGATTTGCCAATCATGTAGAATAATGTGAAACTCATTAATACCAGGTGAGAATTTTTTAACCTATTTGGAGAAAATGACAATCAAAATGTGACAAAGGTGCTAACCCTACCATCACATTGTGAATTATTAAATGGATCAAGCCATTTTTGTCTGCTTTTAATAAGTAAAATATTTATTGAATATCTAAGCATATTTGCAAGAAAATTAGGGGTGCGTTACAATTAAGGTGATAGTACTAGCTACTTGTGATCAATGTCTGAGGGTCGTCTTGGGTAATCGTGTCCTCTTTCTGCTTAGTAATATCAGGAGATCTTCTGTCATGCAGTCACAGCGATGCTGGGGCAGACACATGTGTGCTCCAGCTCCTTCTATTGCTGTGATCTTTTCTAACAAGTCTGTTTATTTTTGCTTTGCGTAGATGGGTCTGTGGGCTTTACAAAGAGTCGATTCAGATCATTAAATCCTACACAAAGCTGAATAACAAAACAGAAAAATCTGTCCACAAAATGCTAAAATCCTTCCTCTGACTCAGAACCTTGCTTTTCTCAGTCTTTGAATCATCACGTGGAAGACAGCTT